>NC_133332.1:147796621-147831621 GCF_042186555.1 Aquarana catesbeiana | reverse complement strand
CAGAAAATGCAGGCTGTTGTAGTACCACAGCCTGGGGACATATATGTCATCTGCTGCTGTTCATGATCTTGGGGAGTCCAGGACCAGATTGTGCTCCCCATTATATGGACTTCTCAAGCTACCAATTTTATTTTCAAAATTGTTGATGTGTGCCCTGGGGTAGAGAGGCTTTGCAAATTCCAGCAGTTTCTCCAGCGTTGCCTTCCTCTTTATTTTGTTGTCAGCCAGAATAAATGGAGATTTTTTTTTTTCTGAAAATACTTGCCTATGTGTTATTTTTCAAATAGGACAGTTTGTGAGTAGGCAGGTACATTTCAAAAATACAATGTCAAATTAACAAGGGACACCAACCTCCTTGAGCTTTAAAAATACAAGATAATAATGTTGTTGTGTAAAGTTGACACACACAAAAAAAAAATATTATGGAGATGACTAGAAAATAATTTCAAGAAGGTGCGCATGCGCGGGACTCCCGAGAAGACGCTCTGATCGAGAGCTCCGCACCGCTCCGGCCCTTCTCTTCCCCCAGAGCACACAGATCGAGCGGGATTGGCAACAAACAGTCTCCAGGGCTCCCCGAACCTCCCTAGCCCAGTTTTTCATGTCGGGCGGCACGCAAAAAAACTAAGTGAGCCGTCAATTAGACTTTAATCGGGCGGCCCCTGACCCGTCCAAGATGGCGATCGCAGCTTCTCTGAGGGACGGAATGGATGTTACAGACCACCCATCCAGCAGCACACCGACCTGCTGGCAACAAACGTGAGTCACAGCATGCCCCAAGGGATGCCCCCTGCTACCACAGACTCCCTCCTCAACAGGACACTAGGGGACCTCCTAAACACACCCAGGCTCCATTCTCCTCTAGGCCTGACAGGGCCCCTTTCTCCCTTAGCCTCACAGCAGACCCAGGACATGCAGCTCTTACTACAGAGCTTCTCTGATATGCTGGCAGCAGGTCTGGCTCAAAATGCCACTCAGATTACAGCTGTTATTAAGGCTGACTTACAGAGCTTGGGCACTCGTATAGATGCGATTGAGCAGGTAGTAGACAACACAGCTGCCCGCACCAACCAGAACACGGCCTGTATTCAGTCCTCACAAGACCAACTAGACTCTGCCTTATCCAAAATAGACGATTTGGTAAACAGAAGTAGACGTTACAACTTCCACATACGTGGGATACCCGAAACGGTAACGGATATACCGAGCACCGTCCAATTATTTCTCAAAGATCTCATTCCAGACATCCAAGGTCATAGACTTGAACTTGACAGAGCACACAGAGCCCTTCAACTTCCCCGCCAAGATGGCCTCCCGAGGGACATCGTGGTCAAGCCCCACTACTATGGCGTTGAGGAGGTCATGAGAAAAACCCGCAACATGGACAAGCTATCCTTCCAAGGGCATAAGATTCAAATCTTTGCGGACATCTCGCCGGCCACGGTTCAAAAAAGAGGAGCGCTTAAGCCACTGTTGGTAATACTTTCCCAAAACTCCATCAAGTACCGCTGGTCGTTCCCTTTCCACCTTCAATTTCACTTCAAGGATACTCCCTACCACTTCACCTACTTCCAGGATGGAGAGCGCCTACTCCTGCAACTTGGCCTGATCTCACAGACTCTTGCTCCTCCGCACGAGACACCTACCCCGGGCTCTTCCAAGCGGCCTCCCCCGGGTAGCCCCCTAACTCCGCTGTGGAACAAGCAGCTACCAAAGCGGCTACGAGACTCTCGCTCTACAAGATGAACATCCACCCCCACGTCTGGAATGGAATTGCTTCCTCCAACTTTTTTTGTTGGACTGAGGATCATATCCTCCCTTTTGAGTAGGGGCATCCCTACGTTGAAAAACCTTCTGACATTTCCTCCAGGTCGGCTCACGCCTGCAGTTAGGCCCCTCTAGCCCTATTACTGGCTATCAGGGATTCCTTTCCGGGCTACACTGAATATTCCCGACTGGGAAATATACTTTCTGACATGGTGTATTTCATACTTCAAAAGCCACCCCCTTTTTTTTTTTTTTTTTTTAATTCCCCCCCTCCCCGCAGTGACTCCCCCTTTCGTATTGTTGGTCTTGGCCACCTAATTCTTACCAGTTGCTCTCCTACAATTACAAGATTAGTTACCATCTCCTCCCTGAGACTGATCCCATAATTTCCCATTTCCTCACAGGGGCATCCAGACGGCCGGAGCGGCCTTGCATACCACCCTCTCTGTTGTGACACAGAGGGACATAGGTCCCCTCTGGTGACATCAGGCAGACAACCCACTTTGCGATTGCCCCCTCCTTTTTTTTTCTCCGGGTTCCCCCACAAAGGGGAATCTGGACTAAGACTAGTAATACTAGTCCGAGTTTGTTCTTTTTGTATCTTTCTAGTTTTGAATTTTTTTTTTCTTTTCTTTTTTCTTGTTGGTTTTGCATTTAATGTTTGCGGTATTCTTATACCTTATTAATCTCCATGTACTCCATTCTTCTTTTTCTTTTCTTTTCTCCTCCTTTCCTTTCTCTTCTTCTACCCCCTTCCTCTCTGTACCACTCTCTCCAGGAATCCTCGCGGAATACGCCAACCAATCCACCCCTCAGGATGTACTGGGAATTCTTTCCTCATCGAGATGACGTCCACTACCTGGTGGTGCAGGTAAGCTCCCATTGCTTTTTCTCGCTCCATGCTCCTTGCGCCCATGGCTGACCCGAACATCCAGATACAATCGTTAAGAATAGCTTCGCATAATGCCCCCCTCTAAACGCTGCAAGGCTTTTCAGAGCTACCACTCTAGAGGCCTCGATATCGTTCTACTCCAGGAAACCCATTTCCCAGCCAGTTATACCCCTGCCTTTCTCCACCGCACTTTCCTGACTTTTTACCTGGCGAATGCTGACGCCAAAAAAAGGGGTGTCACCATTCTCCTATCTAAGGGTATTCCCTTCTCTCTTACACACACGGTCAAAGATCCTGAGGGCAGGTACATACTCATTAAAGGACATATAGAGGGGGTTCTGTACTCCATTATTTCCTACTACGCACCTAACCGAAGACAGGCACGTTTCTTTACCTCCATGCTATCAATCCTATCCCCTCACCTGGAAGGCAGGGTGATCATGGGGGGGTGACTCCAACATCACCTTTGATCACCTGCTGGACAAGTCCTCTCAAGGGAGATCTTATTTAAGGAATCCCCCACACAAAGCCTCAAAATTGCCCGTCTTCTGCATGACATGGGCTTGATAGACTCGTGGAGGGAACTAAACAGCACGGCGAGGGACTATACCAATTTCTCGGCAACTCATAATACATACGCCAGAATTGATCATATATTCCTCCCGAATTCGGATATTCACACAGCATCCCATGCCTCCATACAGGAAGTCCCCTGGTCAGATCACTCCTTAGTGACACTTAAAATCTCTTGCTCCCTCTCGCCCTCTGGGCCTCCCCAGTGGCGCCTAAGTAAATCACTACTATCCAACCCAGCCAACTGCATAATTTTAGAAAAAGAAATCAGGGAATTTTTCCATCTCAATGACACAGGAGACACGACTCCGAGTTTCCTCTGGGGAGTTCACAAAGCCGTTCTGAGAGGAAAAATTATCCAAATGGCGTCTAAACTAAAAAGGGAAAGGAAAGCGGATATTTTGCAACTTGAAAAAGAATTCCAGTCCCTTAGTAGGTCCCACAAAGCTGACCCATCTCCGGCAACCCTGACCAAGTTGGAAGCCTCCCGAATGGCACTTAATCTGGCCCTCACATCCACTGCAGATAAACATCTGTCTTGGCTAAGCGGCAGATTCTATATTCAGGCAGACAAATTTGGTCCCCATTTGGCCGCTAAACTTTCTCCCAAAATAAAAACCTTTTCTCTTCCTAAGATCAGATCCCTGTCAGGAACTCTGACCCAAAACCCCCAAAAGATCTTGGAAACCTTCCAGGCTTTTTATTCTAAGCTCTACTCACCCCCTAACCCTAACAACTCAGCTTCCATTGATTCTTTCCTGAATAACCTCGATATTCCTAAACTTTTGGACTCTCATAGGTCCATTATGGAATCTCCTTTCAGGGTGGAGGAAATTTGCGAAGTCATAAAGAACCTCAAAACAGACTCTGCCCCAGGCCCTGACGGTTTTTCCGCACACTATTATAAAGCTTTCTCAGATACCCTCTCTCCTTATCTGGCTCGTCTCTTTAATTCTCTTCGTGTGGGATCCCCCCCTGGAACCGACAGCCAATCTGGCATACATATAAGTAATCCCCAAACAGGGCAAAGACCCCAGTGATGTTTGCAATTATAGGCCGATCTCGCTGATTAATAATGATCTAAAAATTATGACGAAAGTTCTAGCAAACAGACTGGCCTCCTTCCTTGGTAGCTATATCCATAAGGACCAGGTGGGGTTTATCCCCGGAAGACAGGGGCCGGACCAGATTAGGAGAGCAGTAGACTTAATTTCCCTCATGCAATCTTCATGGGATGGGGGACCTTCCCAACCAGGATATGTCCTTTCTATAGACCTCCAAAAGGCCTTTGACACGGTCACTTGGCCATACCTTTTTACTGTTCTCCATAAATGGGGCTTTGGCCCGGACTTCATTACAACCATATCTTCCCTTTATTCCTCCCCTAAAGCACGCATTAAAATACAAGGCCATCTTTCTGAATAAATTTCTATCTTGCAGGGAACTAGACAAGGCTGCCCTCTTTCGCCGATCCTATTTGCAATAGCGATAGAAACATTGGCTCTGCCATAAGACAAAACCCTGACATTCATGGAGTGTAATGTGGCCAAAAGATTCATAAATGCGCCCTCTTCACTGATGACGTCCTCCTGTTTGTCACCTCCCCCCTCATCTCCACCCCCAACATTCTACAACTACTTAGCTCGTTTGGCTGCATTTCGGGACTTCAGGTCAACATGGCCAAATCAATGGCTCTGAATATTTCTACTCCCCAAGACCTTGTAGAGAGGCTCAAGACCCACTTTCCCTTTTCCTGGTGTGATTCTTCCCTACCCTATTTAGGTATCTTCTTATCCTCAAAAATAGAACGTCTATACCACTACAATTATCCCCCAATGCTCAAGAAACTCTCAGATGATCTCTTGCATTGGGCCTGGTATAAAATGTCCTGGTTAGGCAGAATAAACTCGGTCAAAATGACATTACTCCCTAGGATACTATATCTCTTTCACTCCCTCCCTATTCCCATCCGAAAACACACACTGGACAAATTACAGGCCTCAATCACAAGCTTTATCTGGGGGGGAAGGGACATTGTTTCTCCAAAAAGGTGCTATATCGGCCAAAGAAAAAAGGGGGCTTAGGACTTCCTAATTTATGGTGATACTATCAAGCCACACAACTATGCCAATTTTCAGCTATTTACTCTAAAGGCCCTAAGCCAGATTGGGTGGGTGGATATAGAACGACAGGCCACTCCCAACCATACTCTGGAATTCCTGGTATGGAGACCGCAAAAGGACAGACCTCCAATTCTTTCCCCCTCTCTGTCTCACTCAATGACCCTATGTGATACACTATATAAAAGACATTACCTGACCTCCCCTTGGCTTCCCCTAGCACACATTTTCCACAATCAACAATTTCCGCTGGGTATGAACATCGAGGCTTTTAGGTGGTGGCTCGACAAGGGCCTTTACAGAATAGGGCAATTCTTCATTAGATCGGGTCCCATTTCGCTTAAGTACTGCATTTCGAAACTAGAAATGCCAGCGTCAGAGACTTTCCGCTATTACCAATTATCTCACTTCTTCTGGAAAAGTTCGGAGACCCCGCTCTCGGTTACTTCCTACGAATTCTGGTGTTCCTCAGCCATGGGTGTAAGGGGAGGGATTTCCCTAATCTACTCTGCACTAGCGGAGCCCCGGGAGAAAGCGAATTATATGCTGCAATGGGAGCGGGATCTGTTACTGGACTGGGACATGGATACTTGGCACACTTGATTTTCCCGATCCTTCAAGGGCATTCTTTGTTCCTCTTTGGTGGAGGCAGACCTTAAAGTCATGACCAGGTGGTATCTGGTACCTACTCGTATTACTAAATTCTACCCACAATCTTCACCCCTCTGTTTCAGAGGTTGTGGCCATATAGGCTCCTTACTTCACACTTTCTGGGAGTGTCCCAAAATTAGAGGGTGCTGGAATGGAATTTTTATTCTCATCCGCAAATCCACAGGCTTTGCAGTCAAACAAAGTCCCACCATAGCACTCCTGAATGACAACATCCCGAAAGTACCTAAATTGTCTCAGTCTCTGATTCACTTCATCCTTCTGGGGGCCAAAATAACGCTAGCTCACGCATGGAAAAAACCTTCGGTTTCCCTTCGCCAGGCCAAACTGAAAATCTCCTGGATTATGGCGCAGGAGAAGATCTCGAGCAAAATTCTAGACACCTCTGATAGATTCCGACTCATATGGGATCCCTGGGCTCAGTTCTTGGGTATTCCACTACTTACCTGAAACTAAATAATCTCTTGGTATCCCCACGGTACTAGGAGGCTCATGGCCCCCTCCTCACTCCGTGAGGATTCCCGTTCCTAACATTCCCCTACCTCTTCCTCTCTTCCCCCGCTTCTGTGCTTCTGTCCTTTTTCCCCTCTTTCCCTTTCCTCTGACTGTCTTCTTTCTAAGCTCCACTAAATGTTGTTCACACAGGTTGAGAGAAACAGACCATGCAGAAAACTCCTTTCCTTCTTTCTCTTCCTTTAGTTGCTTACTGATGCTGTACTCTCTCGGAATGAACACTTCCACAATCTAGTTGTTCAGCATGTACCACCTCTAATTTTGGGGATAATCCCCAGTATAAGTGATAGTATACCTTATATTACTGTTGGGCTCATAAGGTTACTAAACGTTACAACAGAGTTTTTGTTTTATTCACCGAATGACTGTCCGTGAGTTCAGGATAGGACCAGGCATGGTCTCTTTGACCCCCCAGTGCTCCTCTTGGTTGGTCCGCGCACAGCAGGATCCCATTTGGGGTGCGTGGTCAACTCCAGAGGCGCCCTGGTACCTGCGAGCTCCAGCTCCTCTATCCTGGCTTCCGGCAGCCTTTTTCACAAAATGCAGTGATGGTGTGTTTTAATCTGTTCTTATGATGAAAAATTAGCTATCTGCCTAGATAGGTGATAGGTGAACAGAGAAGCCAAGCAACACATGTGAAATGGAGTCACAGATCTAGCAGAACACTGCAGCAAGGAGGGTAAACGGTGGAGGAAAGCTGATTGCGGATTTAAAGGAACAGACATGGTTGATCCACATATGTATGCTGTAACAGACAGTGGAGGAAATAAGGATACCATCTGATTGAAAAGACTTGTTTGTATACCCCTGTAGGGGTATGGAAAACCTCTGGAAACAGGTCTGTACTTGAGGTGATCGCAGTGGTAATAGGCGGTGGGAGTCACCAATATTTTTGAAGATTTACAGGGTAAAGCATGTCTATAGTGATAAAAGAAAAATTGTCATTGAAAGAAAAAGGATTGCACCATTTATGAACTGATTATTCACATATGAACTTTGAATTCACTATGATTTAAATTTTTGGATGATTTAGTTGGTTGAAAGAAGGAGGAATATACGTTATCACTAGGGATGAGCTTTGAGTTCGAGTCAAACTCATGTTCGACTCGAACATCGGCTGTTCGCCGAACAGCAAACAATTTGGGGTGTTTGCGGCAAATTCGAAAGCCGCGGAACATCCTTTAAAAGTCTATGGGAGAAATCAAAAGTACTAATTTTAAAGGCTTATATGCATGGTATTGTCATAAAAAGTGTTTGGGGACCTGGGTCCTGCCCCAGGGGACATGTATCAATGCAAAAAACGTTTTAAAAACGTCCTTTTTTTGGGAGCAGTGATTTTAATAATGCTTAAAGTGAAACAATAAAAGTGTAATATTCCTTTAAATTTCGTACCTGGGGGGTGTCTATAGTATGCCTGTAAGGGGGCGCATGTTTCCCGTGTTTAGAACAGTCTGACAGCAAAATGACATTTCAAAAGGGAAAAAAAGTCATTTAAAACTACTTGCGGCTATTAATGAATTGTCGATCCGGTAATACACATAAGAGTTCATTGATAAAAACAGCATGGGATTTTCCCACAGGAGAACCCCGAACCAAAATTAAAAAAAAAAAAATGGCATGGGGGTCCCCCTAAATTCCATACCAGGCTCTTCAGGTCTGGTATAGATTTTAAGGGGAACCCTGCACAAAAATTGAAAAAAAAAAAAAAGGCGTGGGGTCCCCCCAAAAATCCATGCCAGACCCTTATCTGAGCACGCAACCTGGCAGGCTGCAGGAAAAGAGGGGGGAACGAGAGAGCACCACCCCTCCTGAACCGTACCAGGCCACATGCCCTCAACATTGGGAGGGTGCTTTGGGGTAGCGGCCCCCCAAAGCACCTTGTTGATGAGGACAAGGGCCTCATCCCCACAACCCTTGGCCGGTGGTTGTGGAGGTCTGCGGGCGGGGGGCTTATCGGAATCTGGAAGCCCCCTTTAACAAGGGGACCCCCAGATCCCGCCCCCCCGTGTGAAATAGTAATGGGGTACAAAAGTACCCCTACCATTTCACAAAAAAGGTGTCAAAAATGTTAAAAATGACAAGAGACAATTTTTGACAATTCCTTTATTTAAAGTCTTCTTTTTTCCATCTTCTTTGGGTCTTCTTTCTTCTATCTTCCTTCGGTTTCTTCCACCATCTTCTTCTTCCTCTGATTCTTCCTCTGATCCTCTGCTTCTTGCTCCGGTGTTCTCGTCCAGCATCTTCCTCCGCGGCGTCTTCTTCCCCACTTCGTTCTCGGGCCGCTCTGCATCCATGGGAGGCTCCTGCTGTGTGACGCTTCTCGTCTTGACACTTCTTAAATAACGGAGGGCGGGGCCACCCGGTGACCCCGCCCCCCTCTGACGCACGGGGACTTGACGGGGACTTCCCTATGGGTTTCCCCGTGACGTCAGAGGGGGGTGGGGTCACCCGTTATGTAAGCGGGTGACCCCACCCCCTCTGACGTCATGCCTACCCTGTGTAAAAAAAGATCTGTATGTTTGTCTTTTTTCAGTCCAGGCATGTGATCCTGCAGCTTTGGCTCCCCTGTAACAATGGCTGGGCTATGGGAGCCTATGAGTGGTGTTGCGGCTCCCTGAATTCGCAACTGTTGAGCGCTTCATGACATAGGGGAGCCAAAGCTGCAGGATCACATGACTGTACCAGGCTGGACTTAAAAAAGGTAAGTATACAGATCTTTTTACACAGTTTAGGTAGGATAGGTAGTAGGAAGGGGAAGGAACATGTTAAAGTCATACTAAAGTCTCATTTTCTTTTCCGTAAAAAATAACAAACGTGTTATACTTACCTGCTTTGTGCAGTGGTTTTGCACAGAGCGGCCCAGATCCTCCCCTTCTTGGGTCTCGCTTCGGTGCTCCTTGCCCCTCCCCCCCGTTGAGTGCTCCAACAGCAAGCAGCTTCCTATGGGGACACCCGAGGCGAGCCGCTGCTCCCTGTGTTCATTTAGACATGGAGCCGTGGCCTGGCCCCACCACCTTTCTCTTCTCATTGGCTCACTGACTTTGATTGACAGCAGCAGGAGCCAATAGCACCGCACTGCTGTCTCAGCCAATGAGGAGGAGAGTCCCAGACAGCCGAATCTCTCCTGAAACATTTCTGAATCTAAATGGACCTCAGGTAAGTGTTAGGGGAACTGAGGGGGGCTGCTGCACACTGAAGGTTTTTTTTTTATCTTAATGCATAGATTGCATTAGGATAAAAAAAACCTTCTGCCTTTACAACCACTTTAAACAAGTTAGTGTTAGGCTTGAATTCCACTTCCACTAATGTTGCAATGGGGGGAAGATTATTATAATTACAACCATGTACTACACCAATGTTGTTAAAAGAACATGTACTCTTTTAGTCCAGGTGTTATTGAAGGTGCTAGCATGCCAACACTGGTTAACATTTTAGATGCACGGCGTCAGTATTGTTCCCTAAGGAAAGAAACTAACAGTGGCAGTATTTCTATTTAACTTAAGGGATGTACTTTTCCAGTAGCTCAGGCGGTTCCTGTTTATGCTCTCTGGGTACAGGAAAAGCATGTCTAGGGAGAAGCCTTTCAAAAACACACATATCTCCGTTGGTGGCTTCATCTATAAATGTGAATAAATTCAATTTCCGTTCAGATGCCAGTTTTATTCAAACTAACTGTAGCATTATCTTGTTACATATTGTAATGCAGCTCACTCCAGGCTTGCTGTAAGCCAAGGGATTAACACAATTAACAGCTTTTGTATAACCAGTGATATTGACGTTTCTTGCATTTTGATGTCCAGGTGTAAATTTGCCAAGCTCAAAAGCTTAAATTGCAAAATAATCATTTGTGCCTGAGAATGTGATAATTGCCTCACATCATTTTCAGCCTACAGTATCCACTGTATTTTAGTTTTCTAAGAGTTGCTACACTGCCCTAAAATACCGCAAGGTTTATATTCTATGATTCTAATAAATAACAAGAAATTCTTCAAGCGGAAATAGGCAATGCATATCAGTTTGACAAGCTCACTAATACACATATTATTCCTGTATTCCTGATTTTGTGTTGTGTGTTTTTTTTTTAGTAAATTTTAAATATCTGCTGTCCTCATTCTACTCTGTTCCTCTCTTCCTATCCACTTTTTGAAATACTGGTGAACTATATACAGTACTTGTATATGTTTGCAGCACCCCCACTGAGATAGGCCGTTAAGCCAGTTTCCACGCTAAGGCCTGCAGTCTTTTTTCGGTGATGGTGGGTCTGAGATCCCAGTAACCAATCCTGTTGTTCACCACCTTTTCAATTTCCCAACTCATCTTTACCCTCAGACCATGTCGGGAAACACCCACATACTTATGAGAGACCATTCTGTGTACAGTAGTTCCAGGCCTGCTCCGTGACAAATTCTTGAAGCCCATAAGACATGAGAGCCCAGGTAAACTTTTCCTTTTGCTGCCAAGCAGGTGGACCCTCCTCCATTAGGCCACCAATCAGAACCAGTTTTAAGATAATTACTTCCCCAGGTATAGGTCATTTTGCATAAGTAACATAGGAAAAAGAGTCCCCTTTGCATTTTTCTTCCCTGAACCTGTGAGCAATAGCACACGAAAGTCCAAAATTATATCTCACAAGTCATAAGGTAAGTATATGGTAAGTAAATACAAAGATATGGTAATAGCACAAAAGTGCTCTAAAAATTTTTTCAGAAACATTAATCTTCAAGAAGCCTGCAATGCAAGAGGGGAAAAGATGACTGTACTTACAAATCACAATTCTCATAGGATATAGATGGCCAAAGTTACATCACTGCTGCTTCCATTCCATCTCATTAGAGGTCTCTGGAAGAAAAGCATGGTGGAAGGCTGTTTTCTACAACTTGTCTCCTCCCTGTCTCTGTTCCCAGGGACCATTTGATTTCTCCCACAGGCAGCATCTCTAAGACCGCTCCCTACTTCTAGAAACATGCAGAAGGTTCTAGAAGGATGGGAGTGGAGGGGAGGAGGAGCTTCCTGGAGTATTCATGAGGGCCTTGACAATCCTCAACAGATGGGTTGGCAGGGGGCAGGCCACCTCAAATACTCAGGGTCAGCCCAGCTGGGGCAGTGGAGTTCGGGTGGAAGATGGAGATGGAGTGTTAGGCTGTTGGAGGCCTTTGAGAGTAACCCCCTAGTCTGGGGGGCTGAACTCAGGCCTGGGCTCGGGTGCGGAAGGGATCCTTCTCAAGACACACAGGGTGATCCTGACCAGGAGGCATTGGAGCAAGGAAAGGAGCAGACAGCAGAAGAACACTGCCAAGGAAGAAGACAGCCAGGAGGGCTCGTGAGTGTTACAGTCAGAGGACTGAGAGGCATGCCTGAAGGGACTGGGCGCAAGCAGTCTGTGATGGATGCAGAGTCAGTCAGGGAGGACTGTGGAGAAGTAGTCAGGAGGGCAAGTGAAAGGGGCAGCTGCAGCCCGACAGGCTGGCAGTGCCTGAAGAGGTGGTACCTGGATCAGTAGCCACAGGAATAGGACAGCTAAGCACTAAGACCTCCTTTCTGCTACACTACCAAAGGGGCCCGTGGTCCCTGCCTGTAAAGGGCACTTGCTCTGGATCTGACTGAGTCTGTGTTGGATCATCTTTTCGGTGCAAGCTGGTCCTGGGAGATGTAGTTCTACAAGCAAGACTGTGCTGAAGGTAGAAGAGAAGAGTATATACTGTGTGTATATACAGTAGTTGTGTCCCTAAATAATTATTTTATGCTGATCAAGTGGGCATCCCATAATAACCATATTCCCTATCCAAGTTCAACTCCTCTAATAAAATACAAAAACAAAGCTGAAAGGACTGATCTCTGACTCCAGCGTGTGTGGAAAATTTGTGTCCCTGCCTGTGCAGGATGAGAGATACCCATATTCACCAGCGGCTCCTACGGGGGTAGCGCTACATTCGGATTGATTCACAGTTCGATATTGCCAAATTTTAGGCTTTTTGCACTTTATTTCCCATATATGGACCTACATTAGTATGACTAGCACATTAAAGTGGTAGTAAAGGCCATTTGTTTATGTTTTACCTACAAGTAAGCCTATAATAAAGCTTACAGTACCTGTATGTACTGTAAATATCTCCTAAATGTGCACTGTTTAGGAGATATTTATTGTATAGTCACCTGTGACGTCACCGGAGCATGTGCTCTGAAGGAACGGCATACCCGTGCCGTTCCTTCAGAGCCCTGTGCCATAAACAGTGACTACTGCTTGCATGCATGCGAGTGACTCGGCCATTCAAAGGAGCAAAGCCCACGAACCCGGAAGGAAGACCAGGTGAAGATGGAAGCCCTGTCAGCAGTGACAGCTCGCCGCTGCAGGGCTTCTTTTTAAGGTAGGTTTCACATAATGTGCTAGTATGCGATGCATACTAACACATTATAACATTGCCTTGTTTTTTTTTTTTCGAGTTTACTAACGCTTTAAAGTGACATTGCACCTATTTTGTGAAAAGAACATCCGAATGAGCCTGCAGCAGCTAAGATGGTCATCCTCCCAGATGTATACAATAGAGCCCCAATACATTATGATATGCAGAGGAGCGCTCAGTTCTTTAAAGAATAGCTGCTGGGTGTGAACTAGCCTGATTGTGGCTACTAGCCATTAGGAATGGGCAAACGGTTCAGCACGAGCATAAGTCTGGCAAAACTTTGGTTGTTCAGACGTTCGACAAACAATGAACATTATGCCTTGTTCGTGGCTAATTCGAAAGCCGTGGAACCCGTTAAAGTCTATGGGACACTAACATGAAAAACCAAAAGTGCTAATTTTAAAGGCTTGTTTGCAAGTTATTGCCATAAAAAGTGTTTGGGGACCCGGGTCCTGCCCCAGGGGACATGTATCAATGCAAAAAAAAGTTTTAAAAACGGCCATTTTTTCGGGAGCAGTGATTTTAATAATGCTTAAAGTAAAACAATAAAAATGAAATATTTTAAATATTGTGCCTGGGGGGTGTCTATAGTATCCCTGTAAAGTGGCACAGTTTCCCCATGTTTAGAACAGTACCACAGAAAAATTAAATTTCTAAAAGTTAAAAAAGTCATTTAAAACTGATCGCGGCTATAAACAATTGTCGGGTCTCTGCAATATAGATAAAATTCATTGAAAAAAATGGCATGGGTCCCCCCTGAGTCTATTACCAGGCCCTTTGGGTCCGGTATGAATATTAAGGGGAACCCGAACCAAAAATGCAAAAAAAATTGCATGAGGGTCCCCCCAAAATCCATACCAGGCCCTTCAGATCTGGTATGGATATTAAGGGAACCCTGTGCCAAATTAAAAAAAATGGCGTAGGGGTCCCCCCCAAAATCCATATGGATTTTAAGGGGAACCTTGCACCAAAAAAAAATGGCGTAGGGGTCCTCCCCAAAATCCATACCAGACCCTTATCCGAGCATGCAACCTCGCAGGCCACAGGAAAAGAGGAAGGGTGAGAGAGCGTACCCCTCCTCTTGAACCATACCAGGCAACATGCCCTCAACATAGGGAGGATGCTTTGGGGTTCCCCTCAAAAGCATCTTGTCCCTATGTTGATGGGGACAAGGGCCTCATCCCCACAACCCTTGTGGTGGTTGTGGGGGTCTGCGGGTGGGGGGTTTATTAGAATTTGGAAGCCCCCTTTAACAAGGGGACACCCAGATCCTGGCCCCCCCCCCATGTGAATTGGTAAAGGGTACATTTTACCCCTACCATTTCACAAAGAATAGTAAAAAGACAGGAGACACTCTGGGACAAGTCCTTTATTAAAAAATAAAAAATGTCCCGCAATGTAGATCCATCTCACTCCGCCCCAGGGACCGAAAAGAGAATAAAAAAAAGCCCCGCCTCCATGGGAGGCCCCTGCCGAGTGACGCTTCTTCTCGGTGACAGCTGTTATATAGCTGAGGCCTGGTATGGATTCTGATGGGACCCCCACGCAATTAAAAAAAAAATTTGTTTCGGGGTTCCTCTTAATATTTATACCAGACCCAAAGGGCCTGGTAATGGACTGGGGGGGACCCATGCTGTTTTTTTTCAATGAGCTTTATCTATATTGCTGAGACCCGACAATTCATTACAACCGGGATCAGTTTTAAATGACTTTTTTCCTTTAGAATTGTCATTTTGCTGTGGTAATGTTCTAAACACGGTAAAACTGTGGCACTTTACAGGCATACTATAGACACCCCCCAGGCACAATATTTAAAGGGATATTTCATTTTTTATAGTTTCACTTTAAGCATTATTAAAATCACTGCTCGTGAAAAAATGTCTGTTTTCAAACTTTTTTTTGCATTGATACATGTCCCCTGGGGCAGGACCCAGGTCCCCAAACACTTTTTATAACAATAACTTGCACTTTTGATTTTTCATGTTTGTGTCCCATAGACTTTAACGGTGTTTGTGTGTTTGTCCAAATTTTTTGCCTGTTCGCAAGTTCTGGTGCGAACCAAACCGGGGAGTGTTCAGTTCATCCTTACTAGTCATGCACAACTCCCCTAGCCTCATAGCAGAAGTGTGAGGACATTGTTCCGACTTTTGTGGCAAAAGCATTAACAAGTACATTTTAACCACTTGCCGACCGCCTCACGACGATGTACGTCGGCAGAATGGCATGGGCAGGCAGAATCACGTACCTGTACGTGATCTGCCTCCCGCGGGCGGGGGGTCCGATCGGACCCCCCCCCCGGTGCCCGAGGCAGTCGGCTTCTGACTGGGAGTGTTCAGAGATGAGGGGGAGGCCATCCATTCGTGCCCCCCCCTCGCAATCGCTCCCAGCCAATCAGATCATTTCCCTGCCTCTGTATAGTACACAGAGGCAGAGGAAATGATGTAATCTCTCCTCGGCTCGGTATTTTCCGTTCCGGCGCCGAGGAGAGAAGACTGCAATGTGAGTGCACCGACACAACACATCACAGTAGAACATGCCAGGCACACAATACACCCCCAATCCCCCCCTGATCCCCCCCGATCACCCCCCAATCACCCCTCCCCCCCCCCCCCCCGTCACACGGACACCAAGCTGTTTTTTTTTTCTGATTACTGCATTGGTGTCAGTTTGTGACAGTTAGTGTGGTAGGGCAGTTAGTGTTAGCCCCCTTTAGGTCTAGGGTACCCCCTAACCCCCCCAATAAAGTTTTAACCCCTTGATCACCCCCCGTCGCCAGTGTCGCTAACCGATCATTTTTCTGATCGCTGTATTAGTGTCAGTCACTGGTGACGCTAGTTAGGGAGGTAAATATTTAGGTTCGCCGTCAGCATTTTATAGCATCAGGGACCCCCATATACTACCTAATAAAGGTTTTAACCCCTTGATTGCCCCCTAGTTAACCCTTTCACCACTGATCACCGTATAACCGTTACGGGTGACGCTGGTTAGTTCGTTTATTTTTTATAGTGTCAGGGCACCCGCCGTTTATTACCTAATAAAGGTTTAGCCCCCTGATCGCCCAGTGGTGATATGCGTTGCCCCAGGCAGCGTCAGATTAGCACCAGTACCGCTAACACCCACGCACGCAGCATACACCTCCCTTAGTGGTAAAGTATCTGAACGGATCAATACCTGATCCGATCAGATCTATACTAGCGTCCCCAGCAGTTTAGGGTTCCCAAAAATGCAGTGTTAGCGGGATCAGCCCAGATACCTGCTAGCACCTGCATTTTGCCCCTCCGCCCGGCCCAGCCCACCCAAGTGCAGTATCGATCGATCACTGTCACTTACAAAACACTAAACACATAACTGCAGTGTTCGCAGAGTCAAGCCTGATCCCTGCGATCGCTAACAGTTTTTTGGGTAGCATTTTGGTGAACTGGCAAGCACCAGCCCCAGGCAGCGTCAGGTTAGTGACAGTACCGCTAACACCCACGCACGCACCGTACACCTCCCTTAATGGTATAGTATCTGAAGGAATCAATATCTGATCCGATCAGATCTATACTAGGGTCCCCAGCAGTTTAGGGTTCCCAAAAACGCAGTGTTAGTGGGATCAGCCCAGATACCTGCTAGCACCTGCGTTTTGCCTCTCTGCCCGGCCCAGCCCAGCCCACCCAAGTGCAGTATCAATCGATCACTGTCACTTACAAAACACTAAACACATAACTGCAGCGTTCACAGGGTCAGCCTGATCCCAGCGATCGCTAACAGTTTTTTTGGTAGCGTTTTGGTGAACTGGCAAGCACCAGCGGCCTAGTACACCCCAGTCGTAGTCAAACCAGCACTGCAGTAACACTTGGTGATGTGGCTAGTCCCATAAGTACAGTTCAAGCTGGTGAGGTGGCAAGCACAAGTAGTGTCCCTCTGCCACCAAAAAGAAGACAAACACAGGCCCGTCGTGCCCATAGTGCCCTTCCTGCTGCATTCATCAATCCTAATTGGGAACCCACCACTTCTGCAGCACCCGTACTCCCCCTGTTCACATCCCCATCCAAATGCAGTCGGCTGCATGAGAGGCATTTTCTTTATGTCCTCCCGAGTAACCCTACCCAACGAACCCCCCCAAAAAAGATGTCGTGTCTGCAGAAAGCGCAGATATAGGCGTGACACCCGCTATTATTGTCCCTCCTGTCCTGACAATCCTGGTCTTTGCATTGGTGAATGTTTTGAACGCTACTATACACTAGTTGAGTATTAGCGTAGGGTAAAGCATTGCACAGACTAGGCACACTTTCACAGGGTCTCCCAAGATGCCATCGCATTTTGAGAGACCCGAACCTGGAACCGGTTACAGTTATAAAAGTTAGTTACAAAAAAAGTGTAAAAAAAATTATATATATATATATATATATATATATATATATATATATATATATATAATTAAAAAAAATAGTTGTCGTTTTATTGTTCTCTTTCTCTCTATTCTTTCTCTATTGTTCTGCTCTTTTTTTACTGTATTCTATTCTGCAATGTTTTATTGTTATTATGTTTTATCATGTTTGCTTTTCAGGTATGTAATTTTTTATACTTTACCGTTTACTGTGTTTTATTGCTAACCATTTTTTTGTCTTCAGGTACGCCATTCACGACTTTGAATGGTTATACCAGAATGATGCCTGCAGGTTTAGGTATCATCTTGGTATCATTCTTTTCAGCCAGCGGTTGGCTTTCATGTAAAAGCAATTCTAGTGGCTAATTAGCCTCTAGACTGCTTTTACAAGCAGTGGGAGGGAATACCCCCCCCCACCGTCTTCCGTGTTTTTCCCTGGCTCTCCTGTCTCAACAGGGAACCTGAGAATGCAGCCGGTGATTCAGCCAGCTGACCATAGAGCTGATCAGAGACCAGAGTGGCTCCAAACATCTCTATGGCCTAAGAAACCGGAAGCTATGAGCATTTCATGACTTAGATTTCGCCGGATGTAAACAGTGCCATTGGGAAATTGGGAAAGCATTTTATCACACCGATCTTGGTGTGGTCAGATGCTTTGAGGGCAGAGGAGAGATCTAGGGTGTAATAGACCCCAATTTTTTCAAAAAAGAGTACCTGTCACTACCTATTGCTATCATAGGGGATATTTACATTCCCTGAGATAACAATAAAAATGATTTAAAAAAAAAAAAAAAAGAGAGGAACAGTTTAAAAATAAGATAAAAAAGCAAAAAAATAATAAAGAAAAAAAAAAAAAAAAAAAAGCAAGCATCGGTCTGGCGTCAAATGTAAACAGCAATTGCACCATGCATGTGAGGTATCACCGCGAAGGTCAGATCGAGGGCAGTAATTTTAGCAGTAGACCTCCTCTGTAAATCTAAAGTGGTAACCTGTAAAGGCTTTTAAAAATGTATTTTGTTGCCACTGCACGTTTGTGCGCAATTTTAAAGCATGTCATGTTTGGTATCCATGTACTCGGCCAAAGATCATCTTTTTTATTTCATCAAACATTTGGGCAATATAGTGTGTTTTAGTGCATTAAAATTTAAAAAAAGTGTGTTTTTTCCCCAAAAAATGTGTTTGAAAAATCGCTGCACAAATACTGTGTGAAACAAAAAATGAAACACCCACCATTTTAATCTGTAGGGCATTTGCTTTAAAAAAATATATATAATGTTTGGGGGTTCAAAGTAATTTTCTTGCAAAAAAAAAAATAATTTTTTCATGTAAACAAAAACTGTCAGAAAGGGCTTTGTCTTCAAGTGGTTAGAAGAGTGGGTGATGTGTGTCATAAGCTTCTAAATGTTGTGCATAAAATGCCAGGACAGTTTAACCCCCCCCCCAAATGACCCCATTTTGGAAAGTAGACACCCCAAGCCATTTGCTGAGAGGCATGTCGAGTCCATGGAATATTTTATATTGTGACACAAGTTGCGGGAAAGAGACACATTTTTTTTTTTTGCACAAAGTTGTCACTAAATGATATATTGCTCAAACATGCCATGGGAATATGTGAAATTACACCCCAAAATACATTCTGTTGCTTCTCCTGAGTATGGGGATACCACATGTGTGAGACTTTTTGGGAGCCTAGCTGCGTACGGGACCCCGAAAACCAAGCACCGCCTTTAGGCTTTCTAAGGGCGTAAATTTTTGATTTCACTCTTCACTGCCTATTACAGTTTCGGAGGCCATGGAATGCCCAGGTGGCACAAAACCCCCCCAAATGACCCTATTTTGGAAAGTAGACACCCCAAGCTATTTTCTGAGAGGTATAGTGAGTATTTTGCAGACCTCACATTTTGTCAGAAAGTTTTGAAAATTGAAAAAAGAAAAAAAAAAAGTTTTCTTGACTTTCTTCATTTTCAAAAACAAATTAGAGCTGCAAAATACTCACCATGCCTCTCAGCAAATAGCTTGGGGTGTCTACTTTCCAAAATGGGGTCATTTTGGGGGGGTTTGTGCCACCTGGGCATTCCATGGCCTCCGAAACTGTGATAGGCAGTGAAGAGTGAAATCAAAAATTTACACCCTTAGAAATCCTAAAGGCGGTGATTGGTTTTCGGGGCCCCGTACGCGGCTAGGCTCCCAAAAAGTCCCACACATGTGGTATCCCCATACTCAGGAGAAGCAGCTAAATGTATTTTGGGGTGCAATTCCACATATGCCCATGGCCTGTGTGAGCAATATATCATTTAGTGGCAACTTTGTGCAAAAAAAAAAAAAAATTGTCACTTTCCCGCAACTTGTGTCAAAATATAAAATATTCTATGGACTCAGCTTGTGGTGTCTACTTTCAAAAATGGGGTCATTTGGGGAGGGTTTGTGCCATCTGGGCATTTTATGGCCTTCAAAACTGTGATAGGTAGTGAGGAGTGAAATCAAAAATTTACGCCCTTAGAAATCCTGAAGGCGGTGATTGGTTTTCAGGGCCCCGTACGTGGCTAGGCTCCAAAAAAGTCCCACACATGTGGTATCCCCATACTCAGGAGAAGCAGCTGAATGTATTTTGGCATGCAATTCCACATATGCCCATGGCCTGTGTGAGCAATATATCATTTAGTGACAACTTTATGTAATTTTTTTTTTTTTTTGTCATTATTCAATCACTTGGGACAAAAAAAAATAATATTCAATGGGCTCAACATGCCTCTCAGCAATTTCCTTGGGGTGTCTACTTTCCAAAATGGGGTAATTTGGGGGGGGTTGTACTGCCCTGCCATTTAGCACCTCAAGAAATGACAGTCATAAACTAAAAGCTGTGTAAATTCCAGAAAATGTACCCTAGCTTGTAGACGCTATAACTTTTGCGCAAACCGATAAATATACGCTTATTGACATTTTTTTTACCAAAGACATGTGGCCGAATACATTTTGGCCTAAATGTATGACTAAAATTGAGTTTATTGGATTTTTTTTATAACAAAAAGTAGAAAATATCATTTTTTTTTCAAAATTTTCGGTCTTTTTCCGTTTATAGCGCAAAAAATAAAAATGGCAGAGGTGATCAAATACCATCAAAAGAAAGCTCTATTTGTGGGAAGAAAAGGACGCAAATTTTGTTTGGGTACAGTATTGCATGACCACGCAATTAGCAGTTAAAGCGACGCAGTGCCAAATTGTAAAAAGTGCTCTGGTCAGGAAGGGGGTAAATCCTTCCGGGGCTGAAGTGGTTAAATACCAAAGTATGTAATTTTTAAAAATAGAATTAAATTATATATTAAACGTAGGTAAGTTATTGTACATACTGTAATATTATCAAAATGTACTAACATTTCTAAAATGATATGATATATGTTTTATCAGTTTCTGATTTTGTATGTACAGTACATGACAGAAGCCATGTTATTATTTTCAGATTTGTTGCAGTCTGGAGTACTGTACTTTTATCAGGCCCTGACATATATGGAACATATTTATAAAGCAGTTAATGTGACTTTCCCCAAGCATTAACCCAGCACAAGTATCTGTATTACAATTGGGTTTGGGATTTTGTCCCGCGCAGCCGACCAATGTATCTGAAACTATCAAGGATTTATATCTGTTTGCATGTAGACTAACGTATACATTTATTTTTGATTCGGAACAAAACAACAAGAAATTAGAAAAAAGACCTTACTGAGCAAATTAAGCATTTCACGATGGATGAATTCAGAGCTGTCAGAGACAGTAGTAATGGTAGTGACCCTGTTCCCTCCTCTAAAAGGACATATGATAACGATATCCCTTCCAACATTATGTTTACTCAGCCTCCCTTTAAACTCAAGTCTCGTCACTTTCTGGATCTGCTCACATGTCCCAATATATGGGCCTTTCTACAGCTCACTATTAAAGATCTGAAATCTAGACAATAGTGTGGGCTGGAAACCAATCTCACAACATGAGGCGCTAAAATTATTACAATCCCGAGAGGATATTATAATAAAACCCTCTGATAAGGGTGGAAACATCATTCTTGTGTCTCACCCTCAATACCAATAAAATGTGTCTTAGCATTCTAAAAAATCGTGAGTGGTATTGTAGAATTAGTATGGAACAAATCCCAATCTATACAAATGAATTACGCACACTATGCACTAACGTGTACCTTGAGGGGTTGATTGATCAAAGTCCCTGGAGTATCTTATGCCTAAATTTCTGAGATTGGCAACATTCTACGCTCTCCTAAAGTCCACAAGAACTTAAAAAACCCTTCTGGTAGGCCAATTAATTCTGGGAATGAATCACTCACGGAAAAAGCTAGCAGGTATGTCGATTTCTTCTTGATACCCCATGTCACCTGTCTTCCATCCTATATCTGTGATGCACAGGATCTTTTGAAACACATAGAGGGGACTCATGTTCCCCCGGATGCCCTGCTTGTAGCTGTAGATATAGAGGCCTTGTACTCTAGTATCCTGCACGAGCAGGGTATCCGGGTGATCAAGTCCTTTTTTATGGAACAAGATCAGACTTGGTCTCATACTGGTTTTGTTCTGGATCTACTTAAATTCATACTAACTATAAATCACTTCTACTTTATGAATCAGGCATATTTACAAATGTAAGGAGTGGCAATGGGCATGTGTTGCTCTCCCTCTGATGCCAATTTATACCTTGGTGGTTGGGAGAGGTGGATCTTTGCTGATGAGAAGTTTGCGTTCTGGCTGACCAAGGTTCAGTACTGGTACCGATACCTTGATGATCTTTTAATCATCTGGACTGGGTCCAGGGATGAACTCTTAAACTTTTTGGAGGCTCTTAACATAAATTACTTACTTTTGAGATTTACTTATACTTTTAGCATCCATCAGGTTGCCTTTCTGGATCTTACAATCTTTGTTGATGAGAATAGCTACAGTATAACTGATCTCTATTGTAAGCCTAGTTCAAGGAACACTATTTTGCGTGCTTCTAGCTCGCATCCTGCTCCATTGATCAGGAGCATACCCTATGGGCAATATTTGCGCCTTCACAGGAATTGTTTCCCGGATGAGGACTTCTTTCGTCAGTCTGGTCTATTACGAACCAGACTACTTGATAGGGGTTATTCTAAAACTTTGTTAAGGAAGGCTTTTAACAAAGCTAGTGCAAGATCCAGATCCAAACACCTGTACAAGAATGCTCCCAAAACTGTGATGAATACAGTCAAGTTTATTACCCAGTGGAGTAAGAACCATTGCAGGGGGCGTGACCAGATGTGGGAGTGAGAGGGTGTGTGTGTGATCTCCTCTCCCCCAGCTCTAACTAGCAAGCATACAGCTGAGGAAATGCTAGCCGACCCGGCAGCAGGAGAAAGCAGCCGACTTCAGCCCTAGAGACAGACACCTTCACCAGCACAAGTACATACCTAGTCCCGGTGAGAGCGGAGTCCCGGAGGACAGCGGAGAGCGTGACAGGGGGGGAGGCGTGACAGGTCTCCCAGACCTGCTGGCGCTCGACGAGAAAACCGGCTTTAAGAGCAACAACAGCGCCGGTGTGAGGGACGGAGCGAACGCTTGGTGAGAGGAACCAGGGGGGTAGAGTGAAAGGCTCCCATTTGAGACATCAGCAGCTGAGTAACGAATTGGCCTCAGCAACTGGGGCTGAGGGGAGTGAAGCGGTGAGCGGTAGTTAAGAACATAAGGTAATGCTGAAAACCAACAGACATGTGTGAAGACGTCTGATGCAGGTGAAAGTTTTTTCTATTTGTCTCGAATCGCATATCTGCCACATATGCTGATTTAAGCTTAGCCCATAACAGAAGAAACATAAATATAAATTTATTGCACTCTCACTTGGAACCTTCTCTGAGCTGATCTACTGCTTAGCGGTTGTTATTAAAGACTCTATACATATAAAATCCATAAGGTAACGTTGGAGATTGACTATCATGTGTGAAGACGTCTGATGCAGGTGAAAGCTCTTCCTACTGTTTTCAACCTACATATCTGCCATATATGTTTGTTTATCCTGAACGTATAGCTGAAACTAATAGAAACTTTCAGCTGGAACTGGAGCTGAGCTGAATCCATTGCTGCCTTTCTTTATTTAACCCTTGCCGTTAAAGACATTATATCTGCGATTCAGAAAGTTGCAATTCTAGTCCTAGGGGTGAGACAGAAGGGGAGCAAGCTGGGGAGGCCAACTAAACCAAACAGCAATAGTACAAATCAATATAAATAGAGGAATGGTGTTTAAAAGCTGGCTATTATGACTAAAGTGGCAATTTAAAATGCAGTATTTCACCGCCTATTATTTAATCTCAGGCTCAGTTGAGCGGGATGACATTGTAAACTCTGGACATATGTAAAGGGACAGTGTTTCCCCTTTTTTTTGGTTTGTTTTGTCGTTCTTTTTGAGTCCAACAGGAATTAACAGGGTGAAATAACAAGTGATGATGCAACACTGGGCAATGCTTTGAAACAATGTGTAAACTGGTTAATCCTTAAAGGAGAAGGAGAAAGGAGGAAAACAACATGGTAGGGAAACGAGCTGCTGAGGAGAAAGTAAACCAGCCACAACAAGAAGGATCCCAAGTCACACGCTCTACAAAAAATCAGACAAATCAAGCAAAAGCTGCAGCAGCAACTGCAGTTGCAGCAGCAACTAAGCTAGAGCGATTTGCTAGGACATCTCTTTCACCAGCTAAATCTACACAACTAACCCACACAGTTCCATCAGGGACTAGGAAAAGTTCAAGCAGCGGACCAGTGCCGGTGGTGCCAAGCCCGATGACTGCCTTGCATATAAAGGAATAAGAAGCAGGGAAAGTGGATACATCAAGCGGTGACAGAGCAACTAGAAAGCTCTCTAACATAACAGAGGCAGATATGGAGGGAGAACAAAGGGGAAGAGCAGAAGAACCCACAATGAGGGACCTCCTATATGCGATAATCGCATGCAAGGAATCAATCGCAGGGGTGGATGCCCAATTGAAAGGCATAAAGGAGGAAATCGCAGTGATAGGCGGCAAGCTGAAGGAGATGGAGGAAAGAACAACGGCTTTAGAAGAAAGATTAAGTGCAGTAGAAGATACGTTATCTCCACTCAAACAGGATGTCATTGAGATGAAAAAACGCATAAAAGAACAAGCAGCCAAAATGGACGAATTAGAAAATAGAAATCGAAGAAACAACGTAAGAATAATTGGCATGCCTGAGCGGAGTGAGGGGTCTAACCCCATAAAGTTCTTGGAGGAATGGGCCAAAGAAATATTTGGGGCTGCAACTTTTCTCCTTTTTTTGGCATTGAGCGTGCACACCGAATTCCCTCTAGACTTCGTCAGGGAAAAGAATATCCAAGGCCCATAATCATAAAATTGTTCAACTTTAGAGATAAAATATCGTTGCTCCGGAAGGCAAGAGAAATGAGAGAGATTCTATACAAGGGGGCCAAAATTTTATTATTTCAGGACTTTTCTCCAGAGCTACAAAAGCGCAGAGCGGCATACATACCAATCAAACGTAAGCTACAGCAAATCAAGATGGACTATGCACTGCTATACCCAGCCAGATTGAGAGTGACTAATATAAATGGTATACACTTTTTTGATTCCCCACAGAGTGTTGAAGAGTGGTTGAAGGACAACGGGAAAACAGCACGGAATACAGAAGATGAGAGATCAGAGACTATTTAGATTAAAATGGGGCTGATATGAGTATTTACCTTCACAAACACAAAAGTCATCGCACAGGAGTGGCACTAAAAAAGGTTGGAGAGGGGGGGAGGGGGGGAGGGGGGAGGTAAGTCCCCGTAGAACAGGGGGATACAGAGATGTATGGTATGGAAAAGATGGGAGGGAGTATGTTGGGGAGTGAATATAGGTGGGAGGTCAAGATACAAGCCCCTAGGGTAGGCCCAGTTGGGCGGGAGGGGAGGGGAGGGGGGGAGAAGAAGGGTGGGAAGGTTTGGGAGGGAGTGGGGTGGAGAGGAGGGAGGGGAGGGGGGGTAGGGTAGGCACGAGAAGGGGCGGATTTATGCAATTAAGAAAGGGAAGTTATCACAAGTATAAGTTTTGCCACAAATATTTTTTGTATCACACAACTGACAAATGGGGGGAAAAAATAAAGTTATGTAGAAATGTATTGTATGCTGGCAGGGTCCTTGGAATGGTTAAAACCCAGAAGGCCAACGGTGTTATGATTTACTATTTATGTAGCTGTTTTCGATTTTATGAGTGCAGAAAATAGAGAGCTATCATGTATGAGTAAAGGGGGGAAAAAAAAAAAGGGTATTTTATTAATGACATGGAATGTAAGGGGGCTGGGGGATAGGGACAAGAGAAGTGCAATGTTTAAATATTTTGATAAAATGAAACCCCAGATAATTTGTTTGCAAGAAACACATATGCGGCCTGACTCTGTACATTTATTGCGCTCAAGGAGATACCCGATACAGTTTCATTGTATGCATACCTCATATTCAAGGGGGGTTAGTATTGTGATCTCCTCGGATATCTCCTTTGAGTGCTTGCAACAGAGAGTGGATAAGGAGGGAAAGTTTGTTTTTCTACTATGTAAGCTTAATGGACTAACGTGTATAATAGCTTCCATATACATTCCTCCACCTTTTTCAGCAGTTCCCCTTGGGTCCTGATCGCAGTTCATGGCTCTGCATCCGGGGGACCCGGTGTTAGCAGTAGGAGACTACAATATTATCTTGGATAATTCCCTGGACAGAATGTCTTTGACATCCAAAAATATGAGACATACTTCTGGGAAGACGGCTTTTGCCGCCCTCCTCGAGGAATTAGGACTTAGGGATGTATGGAGGGAGAGACATGACAAGGATAGATGTTACTCCTGTTACTCTGCAACACATGATGGTTTCTCACGTATTGATTTGGGCCTGGGGAATGAGTCACTTTTTCAGTGGGTAGAGGACTCTGCATATGAGCCGCGCCTTCTGTCTGACCACTCCCCATTTTGGGTACAGCTGGGCATTATTGGTACCTCGAGACAACCACTGTGGAAAATGAACCCATATTGGTTGACTCTGCTTCCACAGGCATATAGAACGGGAGAGGTTTTACGGGAATTTTTACAATTAAATGGATGCTCAGCCAGTAAAGCGGTAGTCTGGGATACACTCAAAGCATTCTTGAGGGGTTGCCTCATCAAAGAAATTGTGGGAGTTAAATCCCGATCCAGAGAGTGGGAAACCAGGGTATGGGAAGAACTGAAAGAAAGGGAGCAGGCCTTAATAATTGACCCATCACAATCCAATCAAGAGCTATGGAGAGAGGCGCAGGCAGTACACAATGCGGTATGGCTATCTGCAGCAGAGAAGAGAAGATATTTTCAGCAACAAAGTTATTTCGAAGAGGGGGAAAATACTGGCCGCCTATTAGTTCTAATAGCTAGAGAGCAACAAATATACTAGCTATAGGGACTGAAACTGGAGAGAAGCTAACTCTCAGCTCAGACATAGTAAATAGTTTTCAGCAGTTCTACAGGGATTTGTACTCTAGTAAAACCAAGGAAAAAAACATCGGACTTGGAACAGTTCCTACAAACCTGTCCTTTTCCACGGCTAACAGAGGAGGAGAGGGAAACTCTGAATTCCCCAATTTCACTGGCTGAATTAACGGAAGCATTAGAGGGGGCAATGCGTCATAAATCACCAGGCCCAGATGGAATACCGGTAGAGGTATACTCCCATTATAGGGAGGTCCTCTTACCGTCATTGTTGCAGACAATAGAGGAGGCTGGGGAAGTGGGAAGGTTACCAGATAGTAAGCAAGAAGCAATAATTACAGTTCTTTTGAAACCAGGAAAAGATAGACTTCTAATGGATTCATACCGTCCAATTTTGTTATTGAATGCAGACATTAAGTTGCTGGCCAGTGTTTTGGCTAAGAGGCTTTCTCAGGTAATTGGCAAACTGGTTCATTGTGACCAGTCTGGCTTTATACCAACGCGCTCTACGTCTGATAATATAAGGAGGTTATACATGAATTTGCAGATGCCAGTGGACAATCCGGGGGGGTAGGGCCATTCTGTCACTTGACGCGACTAAGGCGTTTGACAGTGTGGAGTGGCCCTACCTCATGGAAATACTGGAAAGATTCGGAGTGGGAGGTAAATTCATATCCTGGGTAAGAGTACTGTATTCCAAACCTAGAGCCAGGTTGCGCATCAATGGGATCCTCTCCCCCCCATTTGGATTATATAGGGGGACTAGACAGGGCTGCCCGCTGTCTCCATTACTGTTCGCCTTGGCGATTGAACCCCTGGCTATACTGATCCAGAACTCACCTGAGGTAGTGGGGTTTCGCAGATTTCAGAGAGAGGAAAAAATATCTTTATATGCAGATGATGCACTTATATATCTAGGGGATATGTCCTCTTCTTTGCGGGCAGTGATGGAGATAGTGGGAAACTTTGGCAGCTTTTCGGGCTTTGCAATTAATTGGTTGAAATCAACTATAATGCCATTAGATCAGATGAGGGAGGGACTCCCAGAGGGGGCTGAACAAATTGCTATTGTTAACTGCTTTAAATATTTGGGAGTGATGGTGTCCCCAGAGCCAGCCGAGTATCTTCGACTGAATTTGGGGCCACTGCTCACCAGACAGAAAGAAAAATGTAACAGTTGGTGTAGGCTCCCATTGTCAGTCGTAGGGCGGGCAAATCTAGTAAAGATGATCTGGGCCCCACAGCAATTGTATATCCTCCACAATTCACCAATATAGATTTCAAAGAAGTGGTTCAGACTAATAGACACATTAACGAGAGAATTGATATGGAAAAAAAAGGTGCCTAGAATTAGCTTGGAAACACTGCAATATGAAAAAGATAAAGGAGGGCTGTCAATACCCCACCCCAAGTTATATTTCTTGGCATCACAGTTGCAACAAATGGCAGGATGGGGTAGAGTGAGAAATGAGGACCCTATATGTAGATTGGTGACCATCTCGGAACCCACATTGGCGGCGGCCTCCCATTTAGAAATTAATCTACCAAGTATGAAGGGATTAGAACCTATGAGTTCTCTTTTTAAAAGGGTTTGGGGGGAAACTCGGAAAATATTGAAAATAACGGGCGTGCTCCCATTCACACCAATATGGCATAATAAAAGATATACTGAAGTTCAGGAGTTGCGAGGTTTCTCACACTGGAAGGAAAGGGGGATTTGGTTCTTCTCACAAATCTATGAGGGGGACGTATTAAAGTCATATGAACAACTATGTAGGGAATTCCATTTGCACCCTAGGGGCTTCTACCAATATCTTCAAATCCGCCATGCACTACAGGCACAACAAACAACCCACTCCTTAGGAGTAAAAACAGTCCCAATACTGAATGACGTTTTGAAAGCAGACACAAGGAAAGGACTAATAACAAAAATATACAGGGAATTATTGATTAGGACCCAAGATCATACATCATTAAAGTGTCGGAAAAAATGGGTAGAGGATGTAGGCGAGATAAACGATAATCAGTGGGAAGCGGCACTCAAAGCCATCTCAGTGGTCTCGTTATCTGCATCACAAAGGTTATCACAATTATTTATTTTACACAGGGCCTACAGGACACCAGTGCAACTCCACAGGTGGGGAGGTAGGGATTCTTCTGCGTGCCCCAAGTGTGGAGTGCACAGGGGGGACTATATTCACCTAATGTGGAGATGCCCAAAGTTGCATAGGTACTGGGAAGAGGTATCCAGACGCATTTCCTGGTTGGCGCAAATCCATATTCCCTTGAATCCGACGGTTTATTTGCTTGGCGCCATTGAGGCAAAAATGTTCCCTGGAGGAAAGTATCTTATGATAACTAGATTGATGTATTTAGCTAGAAAACTTAAATCGCAAGATACTGGATGGCTCCCACAGTGCCCACTGGGAAGCAATGGATCTCATATGTAAATTCCCTCCTTCCAAGAGAAAGACTGGCCTACTACCGTAGAAACGACAAGGGGAAATTTGACAAAATTTGGCAACCCTGGTTGGAGGGAGGCGGAAGTGGCCCCCCATCAACTGGTAGTGGAAAAGCTCCGGATGTAGAGCAGAGGGAATTGCGTAGAAAGGAAAGAACAGGCAAAGAAATAGTCGGAAAAGGAAGAAGCAAAAGGAGGGGAAAGGAAAGGGGAGAAGAAGGAGTAAGATAGCGAGTGGACCCAAGGGGTGATAACTACACAACAAATAATAGGTTGGGGGGGAGCCAGCGGCAAATGAGGGAGTGGCAATTAAAATAAAATAAAGCAACCCTAAAGTGACGATTGACAGGTAGATGTGAGGGTGGGAGGGGGGAAGGCTTGGGGCGGGCAAGGGATAAGATATGATATTGAGAATATAATAGAGAATTTGTATAATTTTATAGAAATTGTATTATATATTATGTATAACTGTTTTGTGAAGTGTATGTATTAAATTAAAAAAAAATTTTCTGAGAAAAAAAAAAAGTTTATTACCCAGTTTTCTGCCCATGAACAATCCTTACGCTATCCACTGGCATCTATTGACTACAGATTACACACTATCTAAATATGTACGCCCTACTCCTGAATTGGTGTTTAGGCGGGCGGTCTTGTTGCAAGATACCCTCATTACCAGTCACTATCAAAGTAGATCTGATTTTCCCTTTCACCACCCTAGGGGGAACTATCACTGCGGCAAATGTAGTCATTGCCCTTGGATTACTGAAGGTAGTGGTATCTATCTGCCCAATGGTCAGTGGCACCAGTCGCGACAATACACAGATTGCATCACTCGTGGTGTCATTTATCTGATGACATGTCGATGTCACGCGTTTTATGTAGGTAAAACTATATGTGAACTGGGGCATAGGATGAGAGATCACCTATATCATTCTGGTAATGGAAAAATCATCACTCCCATTACCAGACATATAGGCCTTCATCATAAATTTGACAACTTCCCAGTTTCTTTCTTTGTACTTGAGGTTATTCACCCCAACCCTAGAGGAGGCGATTGGGACAATTCCATTTTGAGATCTGAAACACTTTGGATTTAGAAATTATCTGCTCTCAGTCCTCCAGGAATTAAATTAAATTAACTCATACAAACCCTTTCTGTAGATGTCCATCTGACTATACCATCTTGTCTTGACATGATCATGTTCGTGTATACCCTTTCTTTTACCATTCCTGTAATGAATTGTGGGCCAATTGTTCCCTGAGATCCTTTTTTCCTGTGATCCTGTGTTCATGTGTCCTTGCTTGGACAATGTAATTCAAGGTACTTAGGTATTGAAATAAATTTATTGCGGCACTTTGCGATTTAATTATATTTAAGTTTATGTATATAAATGTGTTAATTCATGTTTACTTAAATACTAAGTATTGTACGATATGTCTGTTTGGTCTTCCCTGGTGGTCGATGTGGCCATTAGAATGGGAGCATCCTATTCCCACTGTTGGTTCCTCTTTGTTGGGTTTTTAATCTTTCCCAGGTGAGTGTGTGATCTCCTATCCTATTGGCATCCTTGGGTTGTCCACTAAATGGCGCCCTTGGATGCCCTGTTTTAGGATGGGCAGACGGCGTCATTTCAGGGTTTCCCCTGTTATGCGCCGTTTTGCAGTACGGCGCATGCAAGGTCCTAGATTGTGTCCAGTGACGTCATTCGGCGGTGCCTCAGTGGTTTGCCGGTGTCGCCAGCCGGATAGGAGCCAGGTGTACACAGGTATATATAATGGGAGCTGGTCTCCCTAGGCTTGCCCTGTGGCTGGGTGCATGGCGGTGGAGATGTTTGGTGGAGCAGTTTTACTGGCTGGTATTTGTCTCCATTTCAGTTCAAAGTTTAATATCTTTGCAATGGTTTTTGTTTCTGTTTCTGATGGTTACCTATATGCCTGTTCATCTTAGGTCATCTTGATGGATATGTGCTTGTTTGGAAACACTGTTTGGTTGTGAATACTCCCTCACCTGAGTATATCTATCTATTGCTGGGGTTCCTTGCTGGAATCTGTGGGTCCCAGAAATTCTATCCGTGACCCCAACAGAAATACTGATTCCATCTGTGTTTGTATCTCAGACTGGGTGAGTGCTTATGTGGTTATGTGGTTATGCATTGGGTGGTTCTGATGCATTTGGATATATAGCACATGTGCTGTAATGGTATTATCTTCCCCTCACTTTGCTCTTTGGTGTTTACTTTTAATCCTATATAGAGCACTTGCCCAGTCTTGTGGAACAATCATCGATTTTGGATTACAGCGCCTCACCTGATGATTTATAGTCCCCGTCTTGCTATATATGCTTATGAAGATATTGTATTCCTTTTTTTATATCCTATATATACTGGAATGAGTTGTTATTAATTATCAAGGAGTTGACGATTGAGATGACATCTCATCCCCGCCATAGAGGCATTCATTTTTGGGATTTTTCTTTATATGGTATATTCTTTTTCTTCTTCTCTTCGAAACAGTATTCTACACATTTATACTTCACCTGGTTCCCGCACTCACTGGGAGATTGCCTTTCTAGGTCTCTTTGGCGCTGGAAGTTTTTGTGAGTATCCTTTTGCTCCTGAAACCTTCCTTTTGGTTCCACCTCTACCCTGGGGTTTTCTGAATGGATATAGCACTGTCTTTATGTGTATTCAGGCCATAGATATTTGACACTTCACCATGATGGCAGCCATTTTGGTGATTTGCCTCAGTTTTCCAGTTTTCTATTGTCTGATTATATAATTTTTTTTTCATATGTATATGTTGACTTATTGTGTATGTTTTTCATTTATATTTAATATTCTCTGAAAGTATACTCCTGAAGAAGCGGGTCACCGTGAAACATGAAGTGTTGGCAACTGAATAATTGTTTCCGTAAATATATTGCGAAATTTTTTCAATCCCTCTTTTCCAGATTGTGTCAGAGAATAGGGTGCCTCTCATTTGAGCAGCATCCTTTGTATATTCTATATCTACCCATGTTTTAATAATTATGTTTTGTACAATAAATTTATATTTTTGTATCTCTATTGTGTAATTCTATACTGTACCATGAAAGTCCATATTGCCTCTTCATTTGCCAATCTTTATATTCAATGTTAGGATGAAGGTTCTTTATTCACTTTCTATTTAGTAGCATTCCATATTTTCTGCTTAGGAAGGGGGCTGATATGTAAAACTGTTATGAATTTTAGCACTGTCAGATCACAGGGTGAGAGGCAGTAGAAGAAGTGGACAATGTAAATATGATAAAATTATACAATGGCAGTTCACAGACTGAGTAGCTGCAGGGTCTGAACTAGTGTTGCACCAATACCGATATTGGTATCGGTGCCGATACTAGACATTTTCGCGAGTATCGGTACTCGCGAAAATGCTCTGATACCAAAAACCGATGCCAGAAGTGACGTCAGCTGGGGGCGGAACGCCGCCTCCTCCTCCCCTCCAGCAGTGGGGTTGAAAGCAGTATGTGCCTTACGGCACCAGGACAGTGGGGCAGGAAATCGATACTCGCGAAAATGCTTCGATACCAAAAACCGATACCGGAAGTGATGACAGCTTGGGGCGGGACGCCTCCTCCCCTCTGGCAGTGGGGTTCGAAGCAGTACGTGCCTTACGGCACCAGGACAGTGGGGCGGGAAACTCCTCAGTTCTGAACAGTCTGACAGCTGGCCACACTGACACTCCTGCTCCCAGCTGTCTTTTATCATTATGCAGCACCGCCGCAATCCTCTCATGCCTCTGTAAACAAAGAAGAGGGTGAGTGATGTCATAAATCCTCCCTTCCTGTTCCTGCACAGAAAAAGAGAGCTGGCTGCTAGGCTGGATGGATGACTGGTTGCTACCCAATGACAGATAGTGGGTGGGTCGCCAAGGGCAAGGGGCTGGACAACATCAGCACGTGTGTTTCTATAGTGTGAGGCAGCTGTGGAAGCGTCTCTGGAAGCAGAACCGAGTATTGAGGGGAGCAAGTCCTGCAAACAGGTTAGTGTAGTATGTACAGTACAGTGTCAGCAGGGTACAGACTGTTCTTATACACTAGCACCATACAATATATACAGACCAGTCTGTCCACTGACACTGTACTGTATATGTTATACACAGACCAGTCTATATATAATGTACAGTACTGTGTCAGTGTACAGAGTGGTCTGTAACTAACGCCCTGGTATTACGCCCTCCTAACGCCCTGGTACTGCGCCCTCTTATTGCCTTGGTACTGCGTCCTCCTACCCACCCTGTGTTGCCTCCTCCTTCCCCCACCAGCTGTCATCTCTGCCCCCATGTCTCCCAATGACCCTCCCATCCCCATCCTCTTCCCCCCAGTGATCATGGCCTTTTTCTTCTCAACTCTCCACCCCACGATCCCTATTTCACCCCACCCTCAACTACCCTGCCCTCACTTACCCCTTCCACCCTGCCCTCACCCAACTCCCTAACAACCCCCCCTCCCAAACCACCCCCTACCTACACAATAGGTATCTGTAATTGGTATTGGCGAGTACTTGCAAAAAAGTATTTGTACTCGTACTCGGTGTTAAAAAAAGTGGTATCAGTGCAATCCTAGTCTGAACCAGAGGCATAGCTACAGAGGTCGCAATTGTGACCCCGCCCCATGCTGCAAGGGGCCCATGTGGTACTACATTAAAGTATGGTACGGTACTGTATTACAGTATTCCTCTCCATTCATTCTATGGAGCTGAGGCTACAGAGAAGGAGATTTAGGGCTGTGTCCGTAGTCTCCTACTCTGTCTTCAAGGTGGAATATCAGAGGTCTCTTTAGACCCCTGATATCTCAAAGACCAAAGACATAATAAAATTATAAAAAAGTACTGATACCATTGGTGGTACTACAAGGGTCACAAAGGTTATATTTGCGACTGGGCCCTGCAGTTCCACCACTGGGCTCGGAGGGATGGGCCCTGGCCGGGGATCCCTTCATGGTCTCTTGCAACGGGGCCCTGAATGTTCTAGTTATGCAAATGGTCTAAACTGTGTGAGTGTGATGGATTTTCACAAGCAGGTAGCAGGGGGCAAAGCTGTGTAAGGAATGTGTACACACTTCCAAGAACATAATATTTACTGCACTGCCTTTGTGATATACTTATTTGCTTTAAATTGATTAGCCCAGAAATTAGACAATAATCATATAGAACAAATTATAGTATTGGCCTTATGGAGTTAAAAGATAATGCATTAGGCATTATGCACAATTCTTAACCACTTAAGCCCCGGACCATTTGGATGGCAAAAAACCAGAGCACTTTTTGCGATTCGCCACTGCGTCACTTTAACTGACAATTGCGCAGTCATGCGACGTGGCTCCCAAACAAAATTGACGACCTTTTTTCCCCACAAATAGAGCTTTCTTTTGGTTGTATTTGATCACCTCTGCGGATTTTTTTTTGCACTATAAACAAAAAAATAGCGACAATTTTGGAAAAAAAAAACGCATTATTTTTTACGTTTTGCTATAATAAATATCCCCCAAAAAATATATAAAAAAACTTTTTTTCCTCCTCAGTTTAGGCTCATACGTATTCTTCTACATATTTTTGGTAAAAAAAAAAAAAAAAAAAAAAAAAAAAAAAATCGCAATAAGCGTTTATTGATTGCTTTGCACAAAAGTTATAGCGTCTACAAAATAGGGGATAGTTTTGTGGCATTTTTGTCAATATTTTTTTTTTTTACTAGTAATGGCGGCGATCAGCGAAATTTAT
>NC_133332.1:145299121-145394121 GCF_042186555.1 Aquarana catesbeiana | reverse complement strand
CTCCACAATTGGGAAAGTCCCAACGGCTGGCAAAATGGGATGCCACAGTCTGCCATTCCTGTGGCGTTGAAGGAAACTGGGGAATCAAACAAGAAAACCAAAATCAATTAATTTGGAAGCTAACATTGCAAGAAAATTAGACAATTAAAAACATTATTCCCCAGCATCAGTATAACATTAAATAATTTAATTCTTCTGGAATAACTAATATGGAAAGGCACACTTATCAGATTGCTCACCCCCTCTGATGGAACATTGATTACATTTTAGGGGGTTGTGAAATCCCTAAAAAAGATTACTTTTAGGACACGCAGGAATTTAGGGACTAAAAAGGCTACAAGACTGCAGTTGTCGCACTCTGCAGGTGCAGTTGCTAACCAGCTTACAGTAAATGAGGTAATGTAAAAAGGCATTCATGTTGCAAGGAGTACACAATCACAGGCAAGGGCAATTAATGAAAACACTTTGAGGCTTGCATATGATTTGATGATGGAAATCAGCAGAGCTTCTGCTCATTTACTAAAGCACTGGAACAAATGCACTTGTAGAGTGCACATGCATTTTGCAAACTGCAACATATATTTGCTTTAGACAAATCAACACCACAGAACATTCAAGCAAATTTTTACGAGGGTGGGGGGGGGGTTGTGAAATCTAGATAATTGCTAATTAGCAGCACACTATTTGGAGTGAGTTTAGGTGGGGGTGGGTGGGGGGGTTGTGAAATCTAGATAATTGCTAATTAGCAGCACACTATTTGGAGTGAGTTTAGGTGGGGGTTGTCACGGAACGCCCCACACTCCGCTTGAGTGCTTCCGTCATATACCGCTTCCTAAGTTCTGGAACACGAGTCCAATGGATCTGGCTCTAGGAACCCCAAGAACTAGACAACACCAGTCTTGGAGTACATCAGAACTACTCTTTATTTTGAGATCTCACAGACCTTTTATACAGCAGGGATGACTCAAAGCTAACCTAATTAACATGACCTAATTTACTACAAAATGTACCCAGACCAGATGACAGTCTTGTGGGCACCGAGCTTCACACATTAATACAATTAACAATACAAACAACAATCTCCCCCCTCCTCAGCCTAGACCATTCGTCTATTAGCCAGTGCTGGTGGCTAATGTGATCAGCTCTCTCAATTAACATAAACACATGTTGATAACACCAGCATCTCCTCACAGGATGTGTCCCAGCAGAATGAATCAGTCTTATCAGCAGGGGGCTGCTGGAGGAATCCCCCCTCCCTCTTCAGGGACACAAATGTACAGTAAGGAGTCCCCATACAATATATACATGACTGAGTCCGATTAATACAGTTCAGACTGGATTTCTCATTCACCAGAAATGCTAGGGCCCATAATCGGTGGGCAACAGGCTTGCACACAGTCCTCTCCAACAGCCTCCGCTCTGGCCATGCCCGTGACATTTCTCCCCTTTCGGCAGGAGACTAACACAGGAGGAGACCCCAGACGGGTTGACTCCGAAGTTAGTCCACAGCTCCAGTCCTCTACTGCCTGTACCCACACAGTACCCCAAACAAATCATTCCAAACAGTGTATTACTCACCCAGCCATCCTCTGCCTCTCTCAGAGAACATATCTGCCGCTGGGGAGAGGCCCGGACTGACCCTTCTCCCTGGAATCCTTTCTGCCGCTGGAGAGAAGACAGGGGGACTGGGCTCACTCCATCCTGCTGTTGGGGATCTGGGCCGACTGCCCAGCATCCCTGGGGTATACAGGTGGGGACTGAAGCCCCATCAACTGACACCAGATCAAGCTGCAGTTGTGAGGTGATGACTGCATTCTCTCCTTGGACCTCCACAATTGCTGCAGGTGTGGGGCAGAGGTCTTGGACCCTCTGTCCGGTTGCCAGCACTTCTGCTGGGGGTTTGCCAGGTGGTTCCTCCTCTACAGAAACGTCTATTAAATCCCCAGTCTCTGGAATTGGTAAAAGTGTGGGACAGAGGTCTTGGACCCTCTGTTCAGTTACCAGATCTTCAGCTGGAGAAGTTTGTTTTAACTCCGTAGATGCTGCTGGCAGAAAATCACATGTCCCTGTCAGTGTTGTGGGAGAAAGGCTGACTACCTCTTCTCTCAGGAAGGCTGAAGCCACTGTTGGTGCTGGGCAGAACACAGTGAACTTTGGCCCTGATAGCAGCTCTTCTGCTGGAGGCTCATCAGGTTGTTCTTCCTCAGCAGAAAAGTCTATTAAATCCTCTACCTCTATAACTGGTGTCTGTGGATAGAGGTTCACCATCTCCTGTCCGTGGAACTCAGAAGATGCCATCAGTGCTGAGCAGAGCGCAATGAAGTTTGGCCCTAATCCCAACTCTTCTGCTGGGGGCTCACCCGACGGTTCTTCCTCAGCAGAAAAGTCTATCAAATCCCCTGTCTCTGCAACTGGTGTCTGGGGATGGAGGTTCACCATCTCCTGTCCATGGAACCCAGAAGATGTTATCAGTGCTGGGCAGAGGTTAGCAGAGCTCTGCCCTGTTGTCAGCACTTCAGTTTTGGGGATGGCAATCTCCAGATTTTCCACTGCAGATTCTCTGGCATGCTGCTGGGCAGGCACATTCCTCCATCCAAGATCATCCCATGCAGAAACAGGATCATCAAGGTCAGTCAGCACTTGCTGCATCCGCCATAAGACCTCCGCCTCCATAGCTGTGGGGGCAGGTTGGCAAAGCACACTATCGCTCTGCCACATTGCCGACTCTTCAGCCAGGATTTCAGGGTTGTCAGCTGGTATTTCCTGATAGACCCAGGCAAAGGGAGCCCAGCCCTGGCACTGAGCAATGTCTAGCAGCCGTCTGTAGGCGATTTCTAGCTCCCATTCCTGAACGGCCAGAAACTCCAAATCTTCCTGTGCCTAGTGCACTTCCGAAATGTTCAGTAGCCCTTCTCTGAAATCCATGATTTCGTCCACCCGTCGCTCCAAATCACTCCCAAAGTTAGGGTCCCCTGTCAGCTTCACAAACAACAGTCCCAAGCCGCCGTAGCTTAAGCCTTCCGTTGGGCTGTCATCCGCTATCCAGGGACATGCTTGAGATACATGCCACCGGAGGGCTCTGTAGCTCTCATCCAGCTTCATCTCTGCCCAGACCAGCCTGCTTAATTCAGCTGTCTGCTTCTTGTGTGGTTTTTCTCCCAAAAACCGCACCCGCAGTCCGTACTGCGACCAGTACCTTTCCTCGATGGAGGGGAGAACTTTTCCCTGGTGTCGCTGCTCACGGGCTAGCGCTTCCTTCCAGAGTTTGCAGCGAATCGAATCACACCATCCCAGCAGGACCTGCTCCGATACTGGTCCTCTGTGCTGTATCTGCATCTCTCGCAACCTCCTTCTGAATTCCTCATCCATGGCGGCTGGTATCTGTACCTCTCCTCTTCTGCTATCTGGACCTTGGATCCAGATGGAAGTTTGGATGTCCCAGACTTCAGGAAGCTTTCCCGCTGCTTGCCACCAATGTCACGGAACGCCCCACACTCCGCTTGAGTGCTTCCGTCATATACCGCTTCCTAAGTTCTGGAACACAAGTCCAATGGATCTGGCTATAGGAACCCCAAGAACTAGACAACACCAGTCTTGGAGTACATCAGAACTACTCTTTATTTTGAGATCTCACAGACCTTTTATACAGCAGGGATGACTCAAAGCTAACCTAATTAACATGACCTAATTTACTACAAAATGTACCCAGACCAGATGACAGTCTTGTGGGCACCGAGCTTCACACATTAATACAATTAACAATACAAACAACAATCTCCCCCCTCCTCAGCCTAGACCATTCGTCTATTAGCCAGTGCTGGTGGCTAATGTGATCAGCTCTCTCAATTAACATAAACACATGTTGATAACACCAGCATCTCCTCACAGGATGTGTCCCAGCAGAATGAATCAGTCTTATCAGCAGGGGGCTGCTGGAGGAATCCCCCCTCCCTCTTCAGGGACACAAATATACAGTAAGGAGTCCCCATACAATATATACATGACTGAGTCCGATTAATACAGTTCAGACTGGATTTCTCATTCACCAGAAATGCTAGGGCCCATAATCGGTGGGCAACAGGCTTGCACACAGTCCTCTCCAACAGCCTCCGCTCTGGCCATGCCCGTGACAGGGGTGGGTGGGGGGGTTGGGAAATCTAGTTAATTGCTAATTAGCAGCACACTATTTGGAGTGAGTTTAGGTGGGGGTGGGTGGGGGGGTTGGGAAATCAAGATAATTGCTAATTAGCAGCACACTATTTGGACTGAGTTTAGGTGGGGGTGGGTGGGGGGGTTGGGAAATCTAGCTTATTGCTAATTATAAGCACACTAAATACACTCAAACAAAATACATTCAAAATGAGTAGACTAGGTGGATATGTTCCCATCACTTCATGCTGGGAAGGTTATTGAAGGAAAATATACATGCATGACAAAAAATAACAGGAAAAAAATCCAGCATGTGTGAGGATAAAAAGGGGACATTCACACTATATTGCAATGATGGTAAGTAGTGTTTGAAGCAAGAAATACATTACATTATCAAAGATTACATAAAAGAACATGTGATGCTAATAAAAGAAAAATATCTTACCTTAATATAGTCCTTCTGCAGGACCTGGATGATGGCAGAACAGGTCTCTGGGATAATGATCCCCAGAGCCTGGGGGGAGATGCCTGTCGAGAACTTAAGGTCCTGCAGGCTTCTCCCTGTGGCCAAATACCGCAAGGTAGCGACCAGCCTCTGCTCCGGAGTGATGGCTTGCCTCATGCAGGTATCCTGCCTGCTGATATAGGGGGTCAGCAAAGCCAACAAACGGTCAAAAACGGGGTCCGTCATCCGGAGAAAGTTCCTGAAATCCTCAGGATTATTCTCACGGATCTCACGGAGCAAAGGCATGTGACAGAACTGGTCACGCTGAAGCAACCAATTCTTGGTCCATGAACTCCTCCTCGCCCTGTTCATGGACTGGTCTTGGGCTGAAGAATAAACTACAGCACCAAGCACATAGAATGCACGAGCTCGACGACGAGTACGTACAGGTAACATGGTTTCAAAACGGTCGGCTGGTCAGAACGCACTAAACAGAACGCACTGAAGAACAGCAAGGCCTGTGAAGAACGACCTGAAAATCAGGAACGAGCGGCCAATAAAACAAAGATTTCTCAATGCCAACTGACCAAACGCACTGAAAAGCAGATACAAACCTCACAAGCACAGACTGAACAACAGTTAAAACGAACTGAAAAATACGAGTCTCACAAGCGCGAATCGTCTCTCACCAAACTTCTACTAACACGAGATAAACACGAGATTAGCAGAAGGAGCCCAAAGGGTGTCGTACGGGCTATTGAACTTCCGTTTTATAGTCTCGTCGGACTTGGTGTACGTCACCGCGTACTAGGCTGTCGTACTTTTGTGTGGTAGTGTGTAGGCAAGTCCGTTCGTAAGAAAGTCTGCCGCAAGTCCGCCGAAGGTACGTCGGAAGTATGTCGGACAGGCTGTCGGACTTTTGTAGACGAAAAGTCCGACCGTGTGTACGTGGCATAAGGAGTAAAAGTTTTCATATTAGCTTCAATTGCCTGTATTGGACAAGTAGCAATGTGAGAAATATTAACTGAAATTATAGTAGCAAAAGAACTGTATCAAAATGTTCCCCACCTACAGTACATGCATAAACACCAGTAATTAAGTACAGGCGGTCCCTGGGTCCCAAACATACTTACAAACGACTCCTACTTACAAACAGAGGGGGACAACAGAAAGTGAGAGGAAATCTACCCCTAGGGAGGGAAATTCACTCCTGTAATGCCCTGTACACACGATCAGACATTGATCAGACATTCCGACAACAAAATCCATTGATTATTTCTGACGGATGTTGGCTCAAACTTGTTTTGCATACACACGGTCGCACAAACAGCAGACTCAGTGGCGCCAAAACGCAGAACACTCATCCGCAAAAAAAAACTCGAGATGGTTTAATGGCATTCTCACCCTACTCAAGCAAGAATGTAGAAGAGCTGAAAGAGCATGGAGAAGAAATCCTACCAAGGAAAACCATACTAACTACAAAGCACTCACTGTGAAATACCACAAGGCAATCTTCAAAGCCAAAAAAGAACATTTCTCAGACACCATCTCAACTGCCTTAAACCATCCGCGGGAACTTTTCAAAATAGTTGCTCAGTCAATGAACCCGTCCTGCTTAGAGCCCCCAGCAAACGATACTCAAGCATTCTGCAATGAGTTATCAGATTTCTTCATCGACAAAATCGACAACATTCGGAAATCAATTAATCAGAAAATAACAACCAACCTCACTCATCCAAAGCAAAAAGAGGATAACGACACGAACATCACTCAACCACCAAATTTCTCTTTGTTCCCAATCACCACTGACACGACTAAAAACATCATCAGAAGCCTCCGAGACAGCACATCACCAAACAACATCATTCCCACTAAACTCCTGAAAGAATGTTCCGACATCTTGGCCCCTACCCTAACACACCTCATAAATCAATCATTCAAAGAAGGGACTGTGCCAACCTCCCTCAAGCAAAGCATTGTCAAACCCCTGCTAAAGAAACCCAATCTCGACCCTAAGGACCCTAACTGCCGCAGACCAATAACAAGCCTCAACACCATCTCCAAGATTATAGAGAAAGCAGTAGTACAACAGCTACAACGCCACCTGGACACACACCAACTCCTGGACCCTCTGCAATCAGGCTTCCGCCCAGGCCATGGCACAGAAACAGCACTTCTCAAAATATGGGATGACGCCCTTGAAGCAGCAGATGATGGAGAATCCTGTTTCCTGGTACTGTTAGACCTCAGCGCAGCATTCGATACAGGGGACCACAATACTTTACTTGTCCGCCTCGCAGAAGTTGCAGGAGCTACAGATTCTGCTCTAAAATGGTTTGCATCCTTCTTAGAGAATCGCTCTCAGATAGTAAAACTAGGAACATTCACCTCGAAATCCCGGGCAATCTCCTGTGGAGTCCCTCAGGGCTCACCCTTGTCACCAGTGCTATTCAACATCTACATCCGCCCACTCCTCAATATCATCAGAAAAACCGACCTCTGCTTCCACTCATACGCTGATGACACCCAACTCTACCTTTGCATCACCGGACAAAAAGACCTTCATCAGCAATTAGAGAAATGCCTCACTCTAATAGATGACTGGATGACCATTAGCTCCCTCAAACTCAATGGATCAAAAACAGAACTTCTTCTCCTACATGCTAACAAAAATTCCAAAATAAAGACTCCATGGACAACTCCCACCATCCTCGGACAGACCATCTCTCGAAGCACCAAAGCCAAGAGTCTCGGAGTCATCTTTGACTCAGGAATGACAATGGATGCACAAATAGGATCAGTAGTTAGCGGATCCTACCATCTCCTCCGCCTGCTACGCAGACTCATCCCCTTCATCCCAGAAGAGGACAAAGCGGCAGTTGTGGGAACAATCATCAATTCCTGACTCAACTACGCAAATTCGCTCTATGTAGGACTACCCCAATATCAGCTTGCGCACTTGCAACTCATCCAAAACACGGCGGCAAGACTGTTAACAGGAAAAAAACCCTGGGAATCCATTTCCCCATCCCTAAAGAGCCTACACTGGCTAACCGCAAAAAATCGGATCACATTCAAGACCCTCTGCCTCACCCACAAATGCATACAAGGAAACGCTCTGCTATATCTCCGGGAGAAAATAAAACACTACACGCCGAATCGCAGTCTTCGATCAGCTAACCAAAACCTCCTCATCATTCCCAAATACTGCTACAAAGCAAAGGGAGAACGAAGATTCGCAGTCCAAGGACCTCGACTATGGAATGCTCTTCCAACCAACATCCGCATGGAAGAAAACCACCAGGCCTTCAGGAAAAAACTAAAGACCTTCCTTCTCTAAGAAGCTGACAACAGAGAATAATCTAGCGCCTTGAGGCGATTCAGTTCGCATTTGCAGTGCTTTACAAATCATTCATTCATTTATTCATTCAAAGTTGTCGGAATTTCCGATCGCCAAGAATGCGGTCACCTACACCACGTACGACGAGACTATAAAAGGGCAGTTCAGAACCAAGCGCGGCACCCTTTGGGCTCCTTTTGCTAATCTCGTGTTAGTAAAAGTTTGGCGAGAGACAATTCGCGCTTTTTCAGACTCGTGATTTTCAGATCGTTTTCTGCTGTTCAGTTTGTGCTTGTGGTTTTGTATCTGGTCTTCAGTGCGTGCAGTGAGTACAATTGACTTGTCATTGTGTTCGTTCATTACTGATTTTCAGGTCGCTCTTCACAGGCCTTGCTGTTCTTCAGTGCGTTCTGTTACTTCGTTCTGAGCAGCCGACCATTTTCTAGCCATGTTGCGTAGATGTACTCCTTGTAGAGTTCGTGCTGTGCGGGGGCTTGGTGTTGGGGTCCTTACCTTGACACAAGCCCAGTCCATGAACAGGGCGAGGAGGAGTTCATGGACCAAGAATTGGTTGCTCCAGCGTGACCAGCTCTGTCACATTCCTTTGCTCCGTGAGATCCGTGAGAATAATCCTGATGATTTCAGGAACTTTCTCAGGATGACGGACCCCATATTTCACCATTTGTTGGCTTTGCTGACACCTTATATCAGCAGGCAGGATACTTGCATGAGGCAAGCTATCACTCCGGAGCAGAGGCTAGTCGCCACCCTGCGGTACTTGGCGATGGGGAGAAACCTGCAGGACCTCAAGTTCTTGACAGGCATCTCCCCCCAGGCTCTGGGGATCATTATCCCGGAGACCTGTTCTGCCATCATTCAGGCCCTGCAGAAGGACTATATTAAGGTAAGATGTATCCTTTAACATCACATATTATTGTATTTAATGTTTGATAATATATTGTATTTTTTTCCTCATTCCCTAGTTACCATGATTGTAATATGCTGTGAATGTCCCCTTTGTCCTCATTAGGGATGAGCTTCGAGTTCAAGTCGAACTCATGTTCGACTCGAACATTGGCTGTTCGCAAGTTCGCCGAACAGCGAACAATTTGGGGTGTTCGCGGCAAATTCGAGTGCCGCAGAACACCCTTTAAAAGTCTATGGGAGAAATCAAAAGTGCTAATTTTAAAGGCTAATATGCAAGTTATTGTCATAAAAAGTGTTTGGGGACCCAGGTCCTGCCCCAGGGGACATGGATCAATGCAAAAAAAAGTTTTAAAAACGGCCGTTTTTTCAGGAGCAGTGATTTTAATAATGCTTAAAGTCAAACAATAAAAGTGTAATATCCCTTTAAATTTCATACCTGGGGGGTGTCTATAGTATGCCTGTAAAGGGGCGCATGTTTCCTGTGTCTAGAACAGTCTGACAGCAAAATAATATTTTGAAGGAAAAAACTCATTTAAAACTACCCGCGGCTATTGCATTGCCGACAATACACATAGAAGTTCATTGATAAAAACGGCATGGGAATTCCCCAAAGGGGAACCCCAAACCAAAATTAAAAAAAAAAAATGACGTGGGAGTCCCCCTAAATTCCATACCAGGCCCTTCAGGTCCGATATGGATATTAAGGGGAACCCCGGCCAAAATTAAAAAAAAAAAATGACGTGGGGTCCCCCCTAAATTCATTACCAGACCTGAATTTTAAGGGGAACCCCGCGCCAAAAAAAAAAAAAAAAAACGGCGTGGGGTCCCCCCAAAAATCCATACCAGACCCTTATCCGAGCACGCAACCTGGCAGGCCGCAGGAAAAGAGGGGGGGGGCGAGAGTGCGCCCCCCCTCCTGAACCGTACCAGGCCACATGCCCTCAACATTGGGAGGGTGCTTTGGGGTAGCCCCCCAAAACACCTTGTCCCCATGGTGATGAGGACAAGGGCCTCATCCCCACAACCCTGGCCGGTGGTTGTGGGGGTCTGCGGGCGGGGGGCTTATCGGAATCTGGAAGCCCCCTTTAACAAGGGGACCCCCAGATCCCGGCCCCCCCCTGTGTGAAATGGTAAGGGGGTACAAAAGTACCCCTACCATTTCACTAAAAAACTGTCAAAAATGTTAAAAATGACAAGAGACAGTTTTTGACAATTCCTTTATTTAAATACTTCTTCTTTCTTCTATCTTCCTTCATCTTCTGGTTCTTCTGGTTCTTCTGGCTCTTCTGGTTCTTCTGACCCCGCCCCCCTCTGACGCACGGTGACTTGACGGGACTTCCCTGTGACATCACGGGGAATGCCACAGGGAAGTCCCGTCATGTCCCGTGCATCAGAGTGATGAGTGACCCCGCCCCCCTTTATTTAAGAACTGTCAGACGAGGAGCGCCGTCACACAGCGGGAGCCTCCCTCCATGCCAGCATGTGTGCGGAGCGTTCCGGAGAAGAAAATGAAGAAGAGAAGAAGAGAAGAAGAGAAGAAAAGAAGAAGAGAAGAAGATGAAGAAGATGAAGAGAAGAGCGGGAGCCTCCCCCCCATGCCATGGGTGCGGAGCGGCCCGAGGAGAAGAAGATAGAAGACGCCGCGGAGGAGATGCTGGACGAGAACGCCGGAGGAAGAACCAGAAGAACCAGAAGAACCAGAAGATGAAGGAAGATAGAAGAAAGAAGAAGTATTTAAATAAAGGAATTGTCAAAAACTGTCTCTTGTCATTTTTAACATTTTTGACAGTTTTTTAGTGAAATGGTAGGGGTACTTTTGTACCCCTTTACCATTTCACACAGGGGGGGGCGGGATCTGGGGGTCCCCTTGTTAAAGGGGGCTTCCAGATTCCGATAAGCCCCCCGCCCGCAGACCCCCACAACCACGGCCAGGGTTGTGGGGATGAGGCCCTTGTCCTCATCAACATGGGGACAAGGTGTTTTGGGGGGCTACCCCAAAGCACCCTCCCAATGTTGAGGGCATGTGGCCTGGTACGGTTCAGGAGGGGGGGGCGCACTCTCGTCCCCCCCTCTTTTCCTGCGGCCTGCCAGGTTGCGTGCTCGGATAAGGGTCTGGTATGGATTTTTGGGGGGACCCCACGCCGTTTTTTTTTTTTTTTTGGCGCGGGGTTCCCCTTAAAATCCATACCAGACCTGAAGGGTCTGGTATGGAATTTAGGGGGAACCCCACGTCATTTTTTTTTTTTATTTTGGCCGGGGTTCCCCTTAATATCCATATCGGACCTGAAGGGCCTGGTATGGAATTTAGGGGGACTCCCACGTCATTTTTTTTTTTAAATTTTGGTTCGGGGTTCCCCTTTGGGGAATTCCCATGCCGTTTTTATCAATGAACTTCTATGTGTATTGTCGGCAATGCAATAGCCGCGGGTAGTTTTAAATGAGTTTTTTCCTTCAAAATATCATTTTGCTGTCAGACTGTTCTAAACACAGGAAACATGCGCCCCTTTACAGGCATACTATAGACACCCCCCAGGTACGAAATTTAAAGGGATATTACACTTTTATTGTTTGACTTTAAGCATTATTAAAATCACTGCTCCTGAAAAAACGGCCGTTTTTAAAACTTTTTTTTGCATTGATCCATGTCCCCTGGGGAGGGACCCAGGTCCCCAAACACTTTTTATGACAATAACTTGCATATTAGCCTTTAAAATTAGCACTTTTGATTATTCATGTTCGTGTCCCATAGACTTTAACGGTGTTCGCGTGTTCGAATGAACTTTTTTCCTGTTCGCATGTTCTGGTGCGAACCGAACAGGGGGGTGTTCGGCTCATCCCTAGTCCTCATGCATGTTGGATTTTTAGCTAATTTTTATTTTTGTCCTTCATACATATTTGCCTTCACTTACCTCCCCAGCATGCTCTCCTGACCCTATATTCACCTGGTATAGTCACTTAACAATGTATTTTGTCAGCTCCATAGTAGTGATTTACCCTAAATACCCCCTAAAATGTGTAAAATTGTAATTTGTGCTTTAAATTCATGCAGAGTGCCAGAGGTTTTTGCTTTGGGTCACAAAATCATTTTGAACCCCCCTCCCCCCAACTGCCAACTCAGCTGATACCAATCCTCTATCTGCTGACTTTGCCAAACCCATATATACTATACCCACCTCTTTTGTGGTCAGATTTATGGATGAATTCCCCAAAGCATGTAGTGCAAGGGCCTGCCTGAATACTTTCAAATGGTACTGTTTAAAGTTTTTGTATCCTATTATTATCTTGATAGGTAATAGCAGAATGTAAAAATGTGCTCAAATGTGTACAGTGTATATTTATCTCTTTGTATTATGATTATGACACTTCTTACCTGTCCAGTGGGCTGCCAATAGTGTAAGTAAGGAGGGGCTGATCAAAGTAATACACATTATTTAGGCATTCATCTCTCAATGAAGTGGAGAGGGTTACCTGTCCAAAACACCCCCCCCCCATAAATTCACAAAATGTCCCATGAGGGGGGGGGGGATCTGATAAGTGGACCTTATACCTTTGTCTATAAATACTCCTTAAAATAAAAGTAATACTGATGTTGGCCAAGAATGTTTGTGTCTAATCTGGTTTCCTTCCAACCCACAGGAATGGCAGACTGTGGCCTTCCACTTTGCCCAGTGTTGGGACTTTCCTAACTGCGGAGGGGCAATTCATGGGAAACACGTTCGCATCATCCCACCACCCAACTCGGGGTCATACTATTACAACTACAAGGGGTTCAATAGTATTGTGATGTTGGCAGTGGTGTCGGCTACTTACGAGTTCCTGTATGTGGACGTGGGGAAGAATGGCCAGATGTCGGATGGTGGAGTCATCGCCCAGATGGAGTTCTACAGGCATCTCCAGAATGGAAGCTTGGACTTGCCACTTCCAGAAGACAATGCGGAAGGACTCCCATTCGTCTTCGTTGCAGATGAAGCGTTTGCGCTGGAGGACCATCTTATGCGGCCATTCCCTATGAGGACCCTCACCCCGGACCAGAGGGTTTTTAATTACCAGCTGGCCAGAGCTAGAAGAGTGGTGGAGAACACGTTTGGAATAATGGCCATCCGGTTCCGCCTATTTCTTACACCCATACACATGACGGAGTATAAACTCAATCATATCATCCTGGCGTGCTCTCCACAACTTTTTAAGGAGAAATTCTGTGAACTATGCTGGCTCAGTTGGGCCTGAATCCGGAATTCATGTAAATGAACCAACCCTGATGGCACTTGAAGCTGGCCATCCTGGCTTGCCCCCCCTGAGTGCCCGCAAGGTCCGTCTAAGATACATGGAATACTTTGCGGGTAGGGGGGCCATCAATATGCCAGACAATGTCTGAGAAAAAATTGGAACAACTAAAATATTTGCTGACATTTACTGCTTGTCTTTCTTTTAGCTGACCCTGACATACATTTGGGGAGTCCTGAAAATGGCGTGATTGTGTAACATTAGAAAGCAGTGTTGGCTGTTTTTTCCTAAAGGCAAAGACACTTTGCACTACAAGTGCACTTTAGACTGCACTGAAACGGCACTTGTAGTGCAAAGTGGATTTGCCCTTAGGAAATAACCCCCATTGTCACAGAATACAACACTTTTAACAACCAACAGTTTTGGGAGCATTGAAATAAGAATCCACACATTCTTGATTATCAATCTTTTTAATACCAGCACAATCACATGTGCATTTATCAAAGGTTTCTAAAACAAACCAACATGTTTGTTGTATAACAATTTTTAGGGTCACATTAATAAAAGTAGAAATGTCCTTTTAAGGTAAAACAGGCATGTTTAAAAGCAACAAGAAATACACAAATCTGGAACTTACAAAGTTCAACTTTGTTAGAAATTGAAGGTAATATCAGACATGAGTATTTATAAACTGTGTTTTATATTGCGTTCAGATGGGGTGAAGTCACCCCTGGAAAAGCCAAATTTTGAAGATGCACACAAATTGCTGAATGTCAACATGTGCTAGCTGCCATCACGGGGGATCAAGGGGCATGTTTTGGGGGTGCAACCCCTTCTTCTCAGCTACTTTATTATTGAGGAAGGGGTTGCACCCCCAAAATGCCTACATTGATCTCCCGTGATGGCAGATAGCACATGTTGACACACTGTGTGCATCTTCAAAATTTGGCTTTTCGATGCTATGTCAAAAAAGGTGCCACAATTTTTTTTGGAAAAAAAGCCAACTACATTAGGGATTTCGAGGGGTTTTAAACCCTCCCTAAAACATCAACGATGTTCTTCATTTTGTTTTTAACATAATTGATGTTTTTCTGTATGTTTTCCAAGTCCCTATTACACCCCATGATCTCCCCGATCAGGATCTGGGCACTATCACTGGTGAAATGACCTGGATCCACAACATCACGATCACCTAAAATTATAGAAAAAAACACACCATGTATTATAAATCTGCCTGCATCCATCTCTTACCTGAGCCTGTGGTCGCAGACACTCACCTGTTGTGGTGACAATTTCCATCACATCTCCCTTCTCCTCCTCCTGTTGGCTTTGGTGGATTTCCACTTCCTCATGAGGTGGGGAGTCTGTGGTCTCCTCGGATGTGTGGTGTCCTCTGAGTCTCTTCTCCCCTATGTAAAAAAAATAGGTATACTTAGCACACAAATATTTGATGACAGAAATAGGAATATGAAACATTGCTTGGAAGTGGGGTACAATTGTCTATTTTGGCAGAGTTCTTAGATGAAGAAATATTTTTTTTACTTTGTCAAGCTTGAATACTTACCTGTTTTGTACGAGCTTCACAGATGGAGACACCCCTATAGTATACACTGGAGCACCTGTGTATAAAAAGGGTGTTCTGGTGTCCCACACTAGTGCTCCAGCATCCAGATGTGTAAACAGCTGCTGAGTGTCCTCTCCTTACACAGAATCTAGTTTGCATTTCATTCTAGTTAACAACCCATCTAGACAACAAAATTATTTGAAGAGAAGTAGGCTAGCAAAAATGTATTCAAATGCACATGTCCAAAACATGGTGTTCAAAACATGATGTTTTCTATGCCGAACGAACAATGTTTCATACGAACGAATAATGTGCCCATGAACATGAAAGTTGCCATTTTAAACTGTACAACAGTAAAGAAAAGCACATAGAGCAGCACGAACATTTGAAAACTAAAGAATAGAAACACAGGACAACTACTTACTTTTTTGCACTCTCCTGATCCTTCTATACTGATTGTGCTCCCTTAATTTGAGGTCCGACCACCGCTTCCTCAGTTGATCCTTGGATTGTTGTACCCCAAAATTCTTCTGCAGACTCTTCACAACTTTAGTCATGTTCTTGGCCTTTCTGACATTGGGGTAAGGTCCATACTTCCCCTCATAGTTGGCCCTCTTCAGGATGTCGACCATCTCCAAAATCTCCCCAAAGGACATAATTGAGGCCTTAAATTGTCTCTTCCGGGATTGGGACATTTCTGGCTCCGGGCTTTCCTCCTCCTGCTCCTCGTTGCTGTAATTAGCACGGGGCGGGGAATAGAATAGAAAGAACGTCAGGGGCGGGCGGAGTTTCATGCATGCGCAGTGTATATAAAGCGTAACACGCGTGCGTAGTACGTACGATCTGTGAGCGGAGGAAGGAGTATTGGAGGCGCCGATCATGATAACTAAGGTAAGATTTAAAATTGGGCCTATACTGCTTCTAGATTGAGGCCTATATTGGGGCAAGATTAGGAGAGTTTAGCCTGACATTAGGGTTTGTTTTGTGTTGTGTCTTGCAGAGAAAATGGATATCTAGAAGAATCAGGAGTTTATCTGCATATTCATAGATATGTTCAGGGAGCTGCCCTGTCTGTGGCAGGTAAACAACCCTGATTATAAGAGCCAAACAAAGTGGAAGGCAGCGCTGGATCAATTGCTGGAAATTGTGAAACCGTTGATTCCCACGGCAAACATCCCCTATTTGAAGGCCCTAATTGGTGGCATGAGCAGCACTTATCTAAGGGAGCGCAAGAAGGTCCAGGATTCCCAGAGAACAGCTGCAGCAGATTACATTTATCTCCCCAGGCTGTGGTACTATGACAGGCTGCATTTTCTGTCAGGTCAGACTGAACCCAGGCCAGCACTCTCCAATCTTCCTTCCACGCTTCTTTCCCCTCAGCTGAGGCTTCTGACACCCAACCTGGGCCTTCCAGACAGCAACATGTGGAGGAGCCCAGCTTGAGCCAGGTAAAGCATTCTTCTAAATATTTCTGGTTGTCAAATTAATGATGTTAAATAGATGTTAGTTTGGAGTACTAATTTCTGATTGTGATTGATGAACCACAAACTAAAATCATGTCCCTTTTTCATACACAGGGAAGTCTCAGCCAGGAGGTGGCCGGGCCAAGCAGGCTGCCCGATACCCAGGTCCCTACCCTCCACCTTCAAAGACAAAGTGGCAGGAAGAGGAGTAACCTGGAGGAGGCTGCAATAGGCCTATTTTGGAAGGCTACTGAGGCCCCCAGAACACCCCACAGTGTGGAAGAGGATTTTGCTGCCATAACAGCCTGCAAAATTATGGAAATGGAGGAGGGCCAACGCCTCTTATGTGAGTGTGTCATTTTAGAAGCTCTACAGATGGGGTTAAGGGGCCAACTCACATGCGAAAGCCACATTTGTCAGCTCACCCATGGTCCTCCTCCTCCAGGTCCTACTCCTCCTCCTCCAGGTCCTACTCCTCCTCCTGCCACACCTCCAACACCAGAGCCACAGCCGGGAAGGAAGCATGTAAGGAAGACCAGAGAGTGATGACCTGGGTTCAGTCTGGCCTGACAAAAGATGCAGGCTCTTGTATGACCACAGCCGGGAACAATACATGTCCTCTGCTGCAGTTCATGATCTCTTGGACTTCTGGACCAGATTGAACTCCCTTATATATGGACTCCTCGGGCCACCAATTTTGCATTTAAATACTGTATTTATTGGCGTATAACACTCACTTTTTCACCATGAAAATTGGGTGCAAATAGTGTGTGCGTGTTATATGCCAATACTTCTATTTTAGCTGCCTCAGAGGGGACAGGGAGGGGGTGGGACGAGCGCCATCAGATTAAATATTGTGAGAATCTTCTGCTTACTTGGCGGCCTCTGTAATAGGAAGCTGCTGCATTGAAGGTAATGGTGAGGCTGCTGCATTGATGGCAATGGTGAGGTTGCTGCATTGATGTCAACGGTGAGGTTGCTGCATTGATGACAACCGTGAGGTTGCTGCATTGATGACAACGGTGAGGCTGCTGCATTGATGGCAGTAGTGAGGCTGCTGCATTGATGACAACGGTGAGGCTGCTGCATTGATGGCAGTGGTGAGGCTACTGCATTGATGGCACTTGTGAGGCTGCAGATGGGCACTGACCCTTATGTTGCTTAAATATTAAATCCTTATTACATTTTAATTTTTTTCTGAAACTTCCCTCTTAAAATTAATGTGCGTGTTATACACCTGTGCGTGTTATATGCCGATAAATACGGTAATTGATGTCTGCCCTGGGGGTCAAAGGATTCACTAATTTCTTCTGTTTATCCAGCGTTGCCTCCCTCTTTGTTTGGTCATGAGCCCTTAATAAAGGAATTTTTGTTTCTATTATACTTGCCTATGTGTGTTTTCCTTCAAAAAGGACAGTTTGTTTGTGAGGAGGCAGGTACATTTCAAAAATACAATGTGAAATTAACACGAGGCACCAACACCAAACAATCTCCTTGAGATTAAATAATACAAGATAATAATGGTGTTGTGGTAACTTGACACACAAAACACACCCAAAAATATTCTGGTAAAAAAAAAAAAAAAAAGATCAAGCTTGAAAAAAATACAAACCAAAAAATAAAACATTGATAATTTTTTCGTAAGATGTAACAAATCAAAATATTATATTGATGAAATCACGATAAATAATAAAGAAGTTTTTGAGAAGTCTGTGTGAATATGAGCAGCAAAACAACTTCATTCTTCTAGCATTATAAAGAAGAAGAGAGTGCGCTGCATTAAACTATTTAAAACATTGCAGCATGACGAAAGTGCTCTATCCATTCCGAACGCTAATTTTACCAGACCGAGCAGTTCCGTCTCGGAATTTCTTCTGAGTATGCGTGACACTTTGTGCGTCGGAATTGTCCACACATGGTCGGAATTGACGCGATCGGATTTTGTTGTCGGAAAATTTTATAGCCTGCTCCCAAACTTTGTGTGAAAAAGTCCGATGGAGCCCACACACGGTTGGAATTTCCGACAACAAGCTCCGATCGCACATTTTCTGTCGGAAAATCTGACCGTGTGTACAGGGCATTAGAGTTATTATGGGAAAAAGGTACCTCCACTGATGCTTTATTAATAAAGGTATTGGGACAAAATGGACAGAACATTGGGACAGAAAGTGAAATTAATTCTTCTGATTAGGGGCACAGATAGCAAAACAAACATTACAGGGGTGTTAACCCTTCCCATAGTTTTTTTGGCTGCACTTACAAAATCTACCTGTTCCGACATACAAGCAGATTCAACTTAAGAACAAACCTACAGACCCTATCTTGTTTGTAACCCGGGGACCGCCTATATTCATTTTAGAACTTTTTTCTTCAATTCAATTTTTTGCTAATTAAAATATCTACTGTTGGCACAAAAACAATAGCATATTCATTATGTGCTAAATCAGTTTAATTGGTGTAAAAAACAAGTACATACAAAATCATCATTGATTTCTGAATGAAAGGTAAGAGCCTGTACACAAATTCTTACCAAATGTCTAGCACCAATTAGAGTGGTCAAACATGTTACAATCTGAGTGTTCAATACTAATATGTTTTATTTAGATTTATCAACTACCAACTACCTAGACAATCTATTAAATTTATTTCCAATCAGGTAGGCCTTAACAGGTGTTGGTAGATCTAAAGGCCAGCTGAACACAAAGGGGGTTATTTACGAAAGGCAAATCCACTTTGCACTGCAAGTGCACTTGAAAGTGCACGGAAAGATCACTTGGAAGTGCAGTCGCTCTAAATCTGAGGGGAAGATCTGACATTTGTGGAAGCTCTGCTGATTTTATCATCCAATCATGTGCAAGCAAAAATGCTGTTTTTTATTTTCCTTGCATGTCCCCCTTGGATCTACAGCGACTTTACTTCAAAGTGCACTTTCAGTGCACTTTCAAGTGCACTTGCAGTGCAAAGTGGATTTTCCTTTAGTGAATAACCCCCAAAGTGTGTGAGTTGTTTATTAAGCAGTGTTGCTCAAGAAACACCACAGGTGGTGCTATGCTCTATGATTTACGTTTTATTCCATCAAATGTAATGCCAAATATATTGAATCCTAAATCAGCTTTTTTTGTGCGATATTAACACCTGTCTACTTTTAATATGAGTGTACAACGCATGCCCATGGTCTTTAGATGAGGGTTTTTTTTTTTTTCTTTGGCGTAACTTGAGTGCATAAGGTCCACTCTACACTAGTTTTACGGCTTGTAGAAAAAAAATGGAGAATTGACATTGCATATCAAATAGCTTAATCACTTCAATACAGGGCACTTTTACCCCCTTCCTGCCCAGGCCAATTTTCAGCTTTCAGCACTGTCGCACTTTGAATGACAATTGCGCGGTCATGCGATACTGTACTGATATGACATTTTTCATCTTTTTTTCCCCACAAACAGAGCTTTCTTTTGGTCGTATTTGATCACCGCTGTTTATTTTTTGCACTACAAATAAAAAAGACCGACAATTTTAAAAAAATTGAAAAAATGTTTTCTTTGTTTCTGTTATAAAAGTTTGTAAATAAGTAAGTTTTCTCCTTCACTGACAGGCATTGATGGGCATTGATGAGGTGGCACAGATGAGGTGGCACTGCTAGACACTGATGAGGAGGCACTAAAATGCAGCACTGATGGGCACTGATAGGTGGCAGTGATATGCAGCACTGATGGGCCCTGATATGTGGCACTGATGGGCACTGATACTCAGCACTGATGGGCAATGATGGATGGCACTGATAGATGTCACTGATAGGCAGCACTGATGAGGAGGCACTGATAGGCCTTACTAGATGAGCACTGACTGGCATTACTAATGGGCACTGATTGGCATAATTTATGGGCAATGATAGGCATCACTTGTGGGTACAGGTGGGCACTAATTGGCATCACATGTGGGTACAGGTGGGCATTACTAGTTGGGCACTGATGGGCATCACTGGTGGGCATTGCTGATGTGTCCGCACCGATAATCAATGCGCTGAGGTCAGGAGAGCTGTTGATCAGCTCTCCTCTACCAGCGCCTTGTTAGTGCGAATGGAGGAAAGTCGATAAATGACACTTCCTGGTTACCATGTGATTAGCTGTGATTGGACACAGCTGATCACGTGGTAAAGAGCCTACGTCATAGGCGCTTTACCTAGATCGGAGATGCATTGTGTCAAATTGACACACCGCACCACCGATCGCCATTCTGCGTGCCCCCGGGGGGAACGCATGAGCAGCTTATCCTTCTGGACATCATATGATGCCCAGTCATAGAACCACCCTGCGGCTGTCATTTTACATACGGCGGGCAGGAAGTAGTTAAAGTGGAACTAAAGTCTCTCAATCAATATTATTTATTTGTAATCTGTATGCTGCTAGCATTAGTAAATAGATAGGAGGGTATATTATATTTACTTGTTTTAAACATTTTTATTTTACATTTTTTTTAAGTTGCTTCATGGTTTCTGGCCTAGGCCAAAATATGTTATACTGTACATCTCAGGGGTCTCAATAGGCATTTTTTCACTTCAGTGGCAAGCTTCTCTTGCATAAAGGTAAAGATGGGTCATACATGTAAAGATTAGCAATGCATAGATCTATAATCCATAGTTTCCCCCATCCATGCCAAACAGCTTGAATGAATGAATGTCTTGCTGCCGGCACCCAAAGCTGCCTGAATACCCAAACAGTGACTGCAGATGACTGGATAGAGTTACTGTTTGGATGCATTTTTACACTGGATTCTTTTAATTTCTCAGTCAAAGTTTGTTGAGCCTTGTGATATCAGCAGGTTCAGCCACAACTTGAAGTTCAGCTGATTCTTAGGAATAGACCAATATCCAAGCCATGTATGACCAGCTTAACTGTCAAGTTCTTGTAAAAAAAAAAATTGTTTATGGACTTTTTAGCTTGCCCGCATAGTGCGGTTATTTAAGCGGCTCACTTAAGCTGGCTACATATGGTGATTTATTTATATCTGTGGTCAATATTATTTATCGTTTATAGTTTTATTGGTTTATTTCTAGTAAGTAGAGGTAATACTACTTGCTAACCACTAGGAGCATCACATACAGTTATTACGCACTCTGCACTTTATTTAACACTGATTATTTGACACTGATCACGTGTACACATCACATTGAGAGGCTGAATAATTTGGAAAGCCTAGCAGCCACTTTATGGCACATTTTACGTTCTATTTTATTTATTTATACTTTAACACTAACGGATTTAAATGGTAGCTGGGACTTTATAAATTTACACTACGACTCTATTAGATTATTGCACACAAGTATTTGCAATATTGGTAACGCCTTCTGGAGGTGGGATTATATACTTTGTATTTAGGTGGGGTATACTCATTCTTGGGTTAGCACGCTGGCTCCCCATTCTTCTTCCCCCCCATAATTTTACCTGTTCACGTCCGATGTAACCACCTGTAGGGAGCGCCATCTACACATTTTATTTTCTGTATACAATGGTTATAGGGGCCCAGGTCCTGCCCTGGGGGACATATATCAATAAAAAAAAAGTTCGTGAAAAACGTCATTTTTAAATGAGCAGTGATTTTTTGATTTTTAAAGTGAAAGCATAAAAATGAAAAAATCCTTCCAAAATAGTGCCTGGGGGGTCCCCTTAGTGTATCTGTAAAGTAGCTGATCTGTATCATGTCTAGAATCTGCTGCAGGAATAATTGCATTTATACAGCCAAACAAAATGAAATTTTTCCTGCAAGCTGCCTTTATTTTGCTTAGCAACATCTGGGGAGCCAGTGTGTATGATGAGGCCACAATGTCGTGCACTGGGAACAAGATTATAGATTTTTTGGATGCATTCTGGTCAGTGGTGTAACTAGAACCTTCAGGGCCCTGATGCAAGAAACCATGAAGGGCCTCCCCGAACCCCCGGACAGGGCCCTTTCCTCTGAGACCGGTGGTGGAACAAGAGGGCCCAGTCACAAGTGGGTGGCTGCACATAAAGGAACCAATTTCTCCATTTCCCCTGCTCCTCCTCCTCTCCCTCCCACAGGCATTCAGCAGCTGCAGAAGGAAAATGGAGAGACTGGTTCCTCTATGCCAGTGTTTCTCAATCTTCTTCCAGTCAGGGCACACTTGAAGTATACCCCTAGGTGAATGGGGCTGCATATATACATGTAAACACATAATACACACACATATACTGTATATATATATATATATATATATATACACACACACATATAAATACACATATATATATAAATGCAAATATGCACACACACACCTACATACGTACATACATGCACACACATACAGTCAGGTCCATAAATATTGGGACATCGACACAATTCTAATCTTTTTGGCTCTATGCACCACCACAATGGATTTGCAACAGTTTGTATATGTGCCTCCCACTTTTTAAGGGACCAAAAGTAATGGGACAGATTAACAATCATCCATCAAACTTTCACTTTTTAATACTTGGTTGCAAATCCTTTGCAGTCAATTACAGCCTGAAGTCTGGAACGCATAGACATCACCAGACACTGGGTTTCATCCCTGGTGATGCTCTGCCAGGCCTCTACTGCAACTGTCTTCAGTTCCTGCTTGTTCTTGGGGCATTTTCCCTTCAGTTTTGTCTTCAGCAAGTGAAATGCATGCTCAATCGGATTCAGGTCAGGTGATTGACTTGGCCGTTGCATAACATTCCACTTCTTTCCCTTAAAAAAGTCTTTGGTTGCTTTCGCAGTATGCTTCGGGTCATTGTCCATCTGCACTGTGAAGCGCCGTCCAATGAGTTCTGAAGCATTTTGCTGAATATGAGCAGATAATATTGACCGAAACACTTCAGAATTCATCCTGCTGCTTTTGTCAGCAGTCACATCATCAATAAATACAAGAGAACCAGTTCCATTGGCAGCCATACATGCCCACGTCATAACACTACCACCACCATGCTTCACTGATGAGGTGGTATCATGAGCAGTTCCTTTCCTTCTCTATACTCTTCTCTTCCCATCACTCTGGTACAAGTTGATCTTGGTCTCATCTGTCCATAGGATGTTGTTCCAGAACTGTGAAGGCTTTTTAAGATGTTGTTTGGCAAACTCTAATCTGGCCTTCCTGTTTTTGAGGCTCACCAATGGTTTACATCTTGTGGTGAACCCCCTGTATTCATTCTGGTGAAGTCTTCTCTTGATTGTTAACTTTAACACACATACACCTACCTCCTGGAGAGTGTTCTTGATCTGTCTCCCTATAAAATGAAAGCAGCCTATGGGGTGGCGCAGACAGGGGCAAGTCGCAGACATAAAGGCTCTGTCCTGAGTGACTCTGTCACCAGTGATGCGCAGTTTCACCAACCCAGTTATCAATTCTGATCATGTCTTCTCTGCTCTTAAATGTCTTCTATTCATCTGTACATCTCTACTGAACTGACACTGCTGTAACATTTTTGGTAAATGTCTTCTATCCATCTGTACATTTCTACTGAACTAACACTGCTGTAACATTTTTGGTAAATGTCTTCTATCCATCTGTACATCTCTACTGAACTGACACTGCTGTAACATTTTTGGTAAATGTCTTCTGCTGCCATATCTTTAAACTTCTATATGTGATGCTAGCTATATAACAACCACACTGCAATAGCAATATTACTGGTGATTGATTCTCAACCCCATTTGGCTTGAGTGATTAAGAGAGGTAATTATCTTTACAACCCTAGCCTGTGTCTGTAGCTGGTCTGGTATTGGCCATCTCCTCTCCCATATTCAGGTGTCTCAAATCAGACCCAATAATGACCAACTGAGAAATGCCTGTCTGCTCAATCTCCCTATAAATTTAAAGCAGCCTATGGGGTGGCGCAGACATCATGGCTCTGTCCTGAGTGATGTGCAGTTTCACCGACGCAGTTTAACTAAAGCTGGATGACGATACAACAAGAACTCTGCTCCACTGCAAGACGACAAGCAAACCAGCTTTTGACATTTATTTTATATTTTATATAAAGTGAGTTTCCCACTCTCTATCCACTAACATGCTCCTTATTCTCTTCCTTCTCACATTGGTGTCTTCTATCCTCAAATTATCTTTACTCTACCCCTCCTCTCTTCCCTGCAGCATCCACATATCACCCTCACTCCTACCCTCTCCCTACTATGGCACCCATCATCTCCTGCATTTACTGCACCCACATGCTGACATAAACACAAGGGCCACTAGACAGGTGCGCTCATGCACATCCCACTCCCATGAAGATACAACAAGAACTCTGCTCCACTCTGCAAGACGACAAGCAAACCAGCTTTGACATTTATTTTATATTAGGTTCGTTTCCCACTCTCTATCCACTAACATGCTCCTTATTCTCTTCCTTCTCACATTGGTGTCTTCTATCCTCAAATTATCTTTACTCTACCCCTCCTCTCTTCCCTGCAGCATGCACATATCACCCTCACTCCTACCCTCTCCCTTCTATGGCACCCATCATCTCCTGCATTTGCTGCACCCACATGCTGACATAAACACAAGGGCCACTAGACACGTGTGCTCATGCACATCCCACTCCCATCTTGCAATCCTTGCCCTCCTCCTTCTCCTAGTCTCAGGTGACATTTCTCCTAATCCTGGTCTGCCATTTTCCAACTGCAAGCCACATATCCAATACCCCTCCCCCTCTGGCAACCACCGCAATCCACTCAGTTTAATTTCTATCCCCTTGCTTCCTCAAAGCAGACCCCCAATCTCATGCGCCCTTTGGAACGCTCACTCCATCTGTAACAAGCTAACATCTGTACATGACCTCTTCATCTCTCATGGCTTTAACATACTCGCCATAACAGAAACCTGGCTTCAAAATTTTGACTCAGCTTCTCCTGCTGCCCTCTCCCATGGTGGTCTCCATTGGACCCACTCCCCCAGACCCAACAGACAAAAAGGAGGTGGAGTTGGCTTCCTTCTATCCCCACAAAGCACCTTCCGAGTCCTTACAGTCCCTCCCTCTCTATCCCTCTCTTCTTTCGAGATGCACTGTATTTGTCTGTTTTCTCCCATTTCTCTGAGGATTGCAGCAATTTATCAGCCTCCTGGACCAGTATCGCACTTTCTTGATGACTTTTCTGCCTGGCTACCCTACTTTTTCTCCTCTGAAATACCCACTATCATTCTTGGTGACTTCAACATTCCTGTCAATGTTAACAGCCCAACTACAGCTAAACTTCTCGACTTAACCTCATCTTTTGACCTGACCCAATGGACACATACTTCCACTCACTCCAATGGTAATACCCTTGACCTTGTATTCTCCCATCTCTACAACCCTGGCAAGCTCCCCAACACCCTCTTTCCTCTCTCTGATCACAACCTCATTTCTTTCACTGTATTCTTGCCCCCAACCACCCATCCCTCCAAGCAGCAAACATTTACTTGTAGGAACATTCGCCACTTTAACCCTTCTCTTCTCTATTCTGCTACTGACCACCTATATGACATAATCTCTCCCCTGTCCTGTCCTGGCCACCTCTGTCTACAACAGTTCACTCTCATCATCACTAGATGCAATTGCTCCTCTAACCACACGTAGAATTAGGCCCCAAGCGTCACAACCCTGGCAAACTGACAACACTAGAAATCTCAAGAGACATTGCCGTGCTCTTGAACAACTGTGGCGTAAAACCAAATGCCTGCAATAATTCACCCTATATAAATCTGCCCTTCCAAAATACAATTCCTGCCTCCATGCTGCCAAACAAGCCTACTTTGTCTCTCTTATTAATTCCTTGTCATTCAGTCCCCATTGACTCTTCTCAACCTTCAACTCCCGGCTTCGTCCACCACCCCCTCTACCCACTAACTCACTCACTGCCCAAGAGATTGCCAATTACTTCAAAGACAAGATTGATGCAATTCGTGAGGACACCTCCACTGTGCGTACATCTTCCCCACCCAACATACCTTGCCTAACAGCACATTCAACACTCTCCTCTTTTGAATTGGCTACTACTGAAGAGGTTACAAAACTTTTCTCAGATGCCCACCTAACCAATTGTCCCTTAGATCCTGTTCCCTCACAACTACTACGGTCACCCTCTTCATCTATCCTATGCTCCCTCACTCACATCTTCAATCTCTCCCTCTCTAGTGGCACCTTCCCCTCCCCTCTAAAACATGCGCAGATCACTCCCATACTTAAAAAGCCCTCACTGGGCCCCACCAACCTGAACAACTTAAGACCCATCTCATTGCTCCCATTCACCATTAAACCTCTAGAACGCTTAGCATACAACAGTCTTAGCTCCTACCTCAGTGAAAATAACCTTCTTGACCCATTACAGTCTGGCTTTCTCTCGCAGCACTCCACGGAAACTGCCTTACTAAAACTCACTAACGATTTGATAACTACTAAAACCAACAGCCAGTACTCCATACTTTTTGATCTTTGATACTGTTTACCACTCGCTCCTTCTCAATAAACTACATTCCCTTGGCCTCCGAGATTCTGCTCTATCCTGGTTCTCTGCCTATTTATCACAGCGCTCCTTCAGTGTCACCTAAAACTCTGTCTCCTCCTCTCCATTGCCCTTTTCTGTGGGGGTTCCCCAAGGCTATATTCTTGGACCCCTTCTCTTCTCTATCTACACCTCCTCCCTTGGTCACTTGATAACCGCCCACGGCTTCCAATACCACTTATATGCTGATGACACCCAAATCTATCTGTCTACTCCTCACGTTACACCTTCAGTCTCCTCTCGCATTACTAACTGACATGTCAGCATGGATGTCACACCACTTCCTTAAACTAAATCTCTCTAAGACTGAGCTATTAATATTCCCCCCCACCCATGCCCCCCTCCACGACTTTCTATCAAAATCAACAATGCAACCATCAGTCCCTCCCCTCACGCCAGGGTACTAGGTGTAATCCTAAACCCTGACTTGTCATTTCAGCCTCAAATTGAATCGTTGTCAAAAGTTTGTAGAATTCACTTCTGTAACATCTCTAAAATTTGCCCCTTTTTAACAAATGAAACCACCAAGCTCCTCATTCACTCCCTTGTTATCTCTCACCTTGACTATTGCAACCCCCTTCTCATCGGCGCCCCTCCCCATAGGCTATCCCCTTTTCAGTCTATCATGAATGCTGCTGCCAGACTTAAACACCTTACCAACTGCTCAGTGTCTGCCAACCCTCTCCTCCAATCCCTACACTGGCTCCCAATCACCCAGCGAATTAAATTCAAAATACTAACCACAACATACAAAGCCATTATCAAGACCTCCTACTCTCAGGCTCTCTCATCTCCTCCTCTCATGCTCATCTCCAGAGCCTCTCCCATCCTCTGGAACTCGATACCTCCACCTGTCCGGCTATCCCCTACTCTTGCTACCTTCAGGCTATCCCTGAAAACTCATCTCTTCAGGAAAGCCTATCATGTCTAATCTTTTACCACTTCCATCAGCTCATTCCCCACAGTTACAACCTTTTGTACCACCTGCCCCACCCTATTAAATTGTAAGCTCCTCTGAGCAGGGCCCTCTTAATCCTCTTGTATTTTATTGTATTATAACTGTATTGTCTCCCTTTTATTTTGTAAAGCGCTGCATAAACTGTTGGTGCTATATAAATCCTGTATAATAATAATAATCTGGCCAACTGTTGTGAAGGGTGTTTTCTTCACCAGGGAAAGAATTCTTCGGTCATCCACCACAGTTGTTTTCCGTGGTCTTCCGGGTCTTTTGGTGAGCTCACCGGTGCGTTCTTTCTTTTTAAGGATGTTCCAAACAGTTGATTTGGCCACACCTAATGTTTTTGCTACAGTAGGTGACCGCGATATTGTGTCAATCTCGCCGCATTTCTCGGCGAGATTTGACACCTGAGAGCCCCGTCGTGGGAGCCAGCACCGAGATGGCTCACTCATCGGGAAAGGAAAACTTTTCTTCCTTTCGCGATGAGTGACAGGCAGTGCTGACAGCTGTCTGGTATGAATCCTGAGGGGGAACGCCGCGCCAGATTTTAAATAAAAAAACGGTGTGGGTTCCCCCCCCAGGGGCTTACCAGGCCCTCAGGTCTGGTATGGGCTGTAAGGGGAACCCCTTACGCCGAAAATCAGCGTGGGGTCCCCCCCAAAATCCATACCAGCCCCTTATCCGAGCACGCAGCCCGGCCGGCCAGGAAAGGGGGTGGGGAGGAGCGAGCGCCCCCCCTCCTGAGCCGTACCAGGCCACATGACCTCAACATGGGAGGTGGGTGCCTTGGTGGAGGGGGGCACCCTGCGGGCCCCCCACCCCAAAGCACCTTGCCCCCATGTTGATGAGAACAAGGGCCTCTTCCCGACAACTCTGACCGTTGGTTGTCGGGGTCTGCGGGTGGGGGGCTTATCGGAATCCGGGAGCCCCCTTTAATAAGGGGGCCCCCAGATCCCGGCCCCCCACCCTATGTGAATGAGTATGGGGTACATGGTACCCCTACCCATTCACCTTGGGGGAAAAAGTGTCAATAAAAAAATAAACACAGTGCATAGATTTTAAGAGTAATTTATTAGGCAGCTCCGGGGTCTTCTTCCGACTTCGGGGGTCTCCTTCCGACTTCTCCCAGTGTTCGGCCTCTTCTCCCGGTGTTCTGCCTCTTTTCCCGGGCCCCTCCGCTATCTTCTTCCAGCTCTTTTGCCAGCGAGGGGGCCCGGGCCAGGGTTGTCGGGAAGAGGCCCTTGTCCTCATCAACATGGGGACAAGGTGCTTTGGGGTGGGGGGCCCGCAGGGCACCCCCCCTCCCCCAAGGCACCCACCCCCCCATGTTGAGGGCATGTGGCCTGGTACGGCTCAGGAGGGGGAGGCGCTCGCCCCCACCCCCTTTCCTGGCCGGCCGGGCTGCGTGCTCAGATAAGGGGCTGGTATGGATTTTGGGGGGACCCCCACGCAGATTTTTCGGCGTAAGGGGTTCCCCTTACAACCCTTACCAGAACTAAGGGCCTGGTATGCCCCTGGGGGGGAACCCACGCTGGTTTTTTTATTTAAAATTTGGTGCGATGTTCCCCCTCAGGATTCATACCAGACAGCTGTCAGCACTGCCTGTCACTCATCGCGAAAGGAAGAAAAGTTTTCCTTTCCCAATGAGTGAGCCAGCGCGACATGCACAGCACCCTGTCGCCGAGAACCAGTGCAATGGTATTGCGCTGGAAACACAATTTCGCGGTCAGGTACTGTATCTCTCTGATGGGTTTGTTTTATTTTTTCAGCCTAATGATGGCTTGCTTCACTGATGGGGCTCTTTGAATCTCATATTGAGCGTTGACAGCAACAGATTCCAAATGCAAATAGCACACTTGAAATGAACTCTGGACCTTTTATCTGCTCCTTGTAAATGGGATAATGAGGGAATAACACACAACTGGCCATGGAACAGCTGAGCAGCCAATTGTCCCATTACTTTTGGTCCCTTAAAAAGTGTGAGGCACATATACAAACTGTTGTAATTTCTATACCGTTCACCTGATTTGGATGTAAATACCCTCAAATTAAAGCTGAAAGTCTGCAGTTAAAGCACATTGTGTTTGTTTCATTTCAAATCCATTGTGGTGGTGTATAGAGCCAAAAAGATTAGAATTGTGTCGATGTCCCAATATTTATGGACCTGACTGTACATGCACATACACACATACACGCACATACACACTGTGCTTTCACTTTAGGTGTAATCAGTGTGACGAGCTCCCTGCAGTGCCAATTACAGTTTGGCTGAGGATCGGGGAGCTCTTGTCACTCCTCCTATCAAGGTATACAGGGGGCTCTCAAGGGCCCCCTGCAGCATGGGGCCCAGTTGACATTGCTACCTCAGCGACCCCTATACTTACGCCACTGATTCTGGTGTCACTTTGACTTTGGATAGAAGTAACAGGTGCATAAAAATTGGTCTTTTGGTGTTGGTGGTGCCTTCCCACCGTAACCCTATAGAGGTAATCTTGATGAAAGCAAAAATTGGCCTTGCTGTAAAAAATTGCAATGATATGCACTTGTCAAACAGGCGCAGAAAAATTACTCTTTGTGGACAAGGAGGCAGGTTTATCCACTCTGGCAACTGCAGGGGACTGCACACTTGTCTCTGCTTACATAGGATGAGGAGGATGAGGAAGGTTTAGTAAGCCAGTCCACCTCCTCTGCATGCTGTGGCTGGATAGCGTGGGCAAACTCACTAAACAGAGGAAATTATGCCCTACCTGAGGACTGATGACCACCACGTTGTTGCTGGCCCCCTTACAATGCCAAGGGAATGTCTGCCTCTCCTTGTTGTCTTCCCAGACATTATTGGGATGGAGGGGGCGGTGCTTATATGCAAATGTAAAGAAGAAGTGGAAATCTGTACGTAGATGCACTTTAATCTATGTAATGTGGTGTTTGGTGCACTTTAATTTGAGTACTCATACTACACAGACACACTCCACGGATACACTATAATATACTGCAATATAATGCGTCAAGCATACAGTGATGCACAGAACTATATGGCATTAAACTGGCAGTAACGCACGCAAAACTATATGGCATTAAACTGGCAGTAATGCATACAAAACTATATGCAGTTAAACTGGCAGTAACGCACACAGAAGTAAATGGCGTTAAACTGGCAGTAACGCACACAGAACTATATGACATTAACCACTTCAATACCTTGGGGCGTCATATGACATCCTTGACTTTGTGTGAGGATATCTGAATGATGCCTGCAGCTACAAGCATCATTCAAATATCATTCTTTCAAGCCAGCGATTCTGTGCATGATAGGAATGATCATAGCAGCAGTTTCGACCACTTAATCCTTCTTATAGGTGACGGGAGGGGGAGTCCCCCCTCCCACACCATCAGGTGCTTCTCCGGGCTCTCCCGTGTCATTGGGAGCCCGAAGTAAGAATCGGCTGGCGCCGGATGACAACGATAGACATGACTGGTGATCAGGTGGTCAGCAGTCATCTCTATGACCGTCGGAGACCCGGGTGCGACGTTATGACGTCACTAGTAAAGCAAAAAGGAGGTCAGGTAAACTTCTAGTAAATGTGTGTGTCAGATAGGCTATCAATATGTGTGCAATCAGCACAATTGGCCCAGTAATTAGATATCTATTAGCAGACACTAAGCCCAATACCTGGTTGCTAAAATAAAACTGTAGCAAATAGGTAGGTTCCTCTGAACCAATGCGTAACATGTGAGAAACAGGACCAGAGGGTCTAGAGATAGGATTCTTCAGAGAGGAACACACAGGCTATGAAAAATTAGAAAATGGAACAATTTATTCATAAATGTAAATTATTTCCTCCCACAATGGTAAGTAGACATACATAACCTCCACCACTGGATGAAGTGACATAAATAAGTAACGACAGACACACCACCTAATACCCTCCTCATTCACTCCAAAACACCCTCACTGTAAACCAGCTACTACAAATAATGATGTAGTAGATCCTGCCAAAAACAATAAATCGAAATGAAACCACTGAAGCCACTGACCAGTTATTCAGGGTGGATCCTGGTTAAAAATGCTGAAAGTTATCTAGCTTGCCTTGCCATCATCATGTTGCAAAGTCAGTACAAAAAGTCAATATGAGCGGCATGAGGTAGAAAAATTGGACAGAACATAACACATACCTTCGCTCCACTCCTGCAATGGTAGTTCTGTGTGTAGGAGGGAGTACAGCTTATCTCCCAAATAAGCTGGAGCCGCTGCTGAAAGGTAAACACATCCTTCTGAGCAGCAATACCCTAATGGTGTCCGGAGTAGGAGAGCCTTCCCAATAATTCCAGCGCACTGTTGGGCAGCCAAGTCCAAATCCAGGAATCGCTCTGAAGAAAATTGCCTGTCGATTGAAACGCGTCAGCTAGACGCCCCTACATTCACAGCACCCACTTGGAATTCATTCCATACCCATTGCTTAATTTTCAATCCTCCTCCCCCCTTTTTCCCTGCTGCCAACGCATGGACGTCTCCACCGGAAGAGTGTGGACCCTTGGGATCTTTACACATCCTTAACAGCGGCTGCCCAAGTAGACATTTATTCAATCATCCCCATACACAGCAATCTGGGTTCGATCACGGAGTGCCATACTTCCGCTGTGAGCCCTTTCACACAAGCTCCGCTTCCAATGCTGCACGGCTACTGTGCCTGGCATCTGTGGGGAAGCATCCACAGAGCAGTGTGTGTTAGCCTGGTGAAGTTTCACAGCCCGCTCTGGCTGGCCAGCGATTCCTGGATCTGGACTTGGCTGCCCAACAGTGCGCTGGAATTATTGGGAAGGCTCTCCTACTCCGGACACTATTAGGGTATTGCTGCTCAGAAGGATGTGTTTACCTTTCAGCAGCGGCTCCAGATTATTTGGGAGATAAGCTGTACTCCCTCCTACACACAGAACTACCATTGCAGGAGTGGAGCGAAGGTATGTGTTATGTTCTGTCCAATTTTTCTACCTCATGCCGCTCATATTGACTTTTTGTACTAACTTTGCAACATGATGATGGCACGGCAAGCTAGATAACTATCAGCATTTTTAACCAGGATCCACCCTGAATAACTGGTCAGCGGCTTCAGAGGTTTCATTTCGATTTATTGTTTTTGGCAGGATCTACTACATCTACTTTCTTAAGTGAAACTACTTCACAAGTGGCACACACATCCCAGGATTTCTTTGGGGCACATGGAACATGCATTTTGGATTCCCAATACCATATTACTGCTCTATATCCTGGGTTTATTTGTAGTAGCTGGTTTACAGTGGGGGTGTTTTGGAGTGAATGAGGAGGGTATTAGGTGGTGTGTCTGTTGTAACTTATTTATGTCACTTCATCCAGTGGTGGAGGTTATGTATGTCTACTTACCATTGTGGGTGGAAATAATTTACATTTATTAATAAATTGTTCCATTTTCTAATTTTTCATAGCCTGTGTGTTCCTCTCTGAAGAGTTATGACGTCACGCCCGGATTCCCGGAAGTAAACAAAGCCGCGATCGCGGCTGTCAGCATGAGATTGGTGAATTTTTTTTCTCGATCTCATGCCTTCCAGCTTGGAGGAGAGATGTGGGGTCTTATTGACTCCGTATCTCTCCATAAAGAGGACCTGTCACAATAGATTCCTATTACAAGGGATGTTTACATTTACATTTTCATTGGATAAAAAAAATTTAAAATAAAGTGTAAAAATAAAAAAAAATTAAGTAAAATAAAAAAAAAAAAAAAATTTAAAACGCCCCTGTCCCCAGTAGCTTGTGTTCAGAAGTGAACACATGCGTAAGCCCTGCCCACATATGTAAACGCCATTAAAAGCACACATGTGAGGTATTGCCGCGTGCGTTAGAGCATGTGCAACAATTCTAGCACTAGATCTCCTCTGTAACTCTAAACTGGTAACCTGTAAAAATTTTCAAAGTGTCGCCTATGGAGATTTTTAAGTACCGAAGTTTGGCGCCATTCTATGTGTGTGCGCAATTTTAAAGCATGACATGTTAGGTATCTATTTACTTGGAGTAACATCATCTTTCACATTATACAAAAAAATTGGGCTAACTTTACTGTTTTGTTATTTTTTAATTCATGAAACCTTTTTTTTCCAAAAAAAAGGCGTTTGAAAAATGATTGCGCAAATACCGTGCAAGATAAAAAATTGAAATGACTGCCATTTTATTCCCTAGGGTGTCTGCTAAAAAAAACATATAAAATGTTTGGGGGTTCTGAGTAATTTTCTAGCAACAAAAATAATGATTTTTACATGTAGGAGAGAAGTGCCAGAATAGGCCTGGTATTGAAGTGGTTAAACTGGCAGTAATGTACACAGAAGTAAATGGCATTAAACTGGCAGCAATGCACAAAACTATATGGCGTTAAACTGACAATAACACACACAAACTGGCAGTTAGGGATGAGCCGAACACCCCCCTGTTCAGTTCACACCAGAACTTGCGAGCAGGCAAAACATTCGTTCGAACACGCGAACACCGTTAAAGTCTATGGGACACGAACGTGAATAATCAAAAGTGCAAATTTTAAAGGCTTATATGCAAGTTATTGTCATAAAAAGTGTTTGGGGACCTGGGTCCTGCCCCAGGGGACATGGATCAATGCCCAAAATTTTTTTAAAAACGTCCGTTTTTTCGGGAGCAGTGATTTTAATAATGCTTAAAGTGAAACAATAAAAGTGTAATATCCCTTTAAATGTCATACCTGGGGGGTGTCTATAGTATGCCTGTAAAGGGGCGCATGTTTCCCGTGTTTAGAACAGTCTGATAGCAAAATGACATTTCAAAGGAAAAGAAAGTCATTTAAAACTACTCGCGGCTATTAATGAATTGCCGGTCCGACAATACACATAAAAGTTCATTGATAAAAATGGCACGGAAATTCCCCACAGGGGAACCCCGAACCAAAATTAAAAGAAAAAATGACGTGGGGGTCCCTCTAAATTCCATACCAGGCCCTTCAGGTCTGGTATGGATATTAAGGGGAACCCCGGCCAAAATTTTAAATAAAAATGGCATGGGGTCCCCCTCAATATCTATACCAGACCCTTAAGGTCTGGTATGGATTTTAAAGGGAACCCTGCGCCAAAATTAAAAAAAAAAATGGCATGGGGTCCCCCTAAAAATCCATACCAGACCCTTATCCAAGCATGCAACCTGGCAGGCCGCAGGAAAAGAGAGGGGGACAAGAGAGCACCCCCCCTCCTGAACTGTACCAGGCCACATGCCCTCAACATTGGGAGGGTGCTTTTGGGTAGCCCCCCAAAACACCTTGTCCCCATGTTGATGAGGACAAGGGCCTCATCCCCACAACCCTGGCTGGTGGTTGTGGGGGTCTGCGGGCAGGGGGCTTATCGGAATCTGGAAGCCCCCTTTAACAAGGGGACTCCCATATCCCGGCCCTCCCCCCTGTGTGAAATTGTAAGGGGGTACTTGTGCCCCTACCATTTCACTAAAAAAGTGACAAAAATGTTAAAAATGACAAGAGACAGTTTTTGACAATTCCTTTATCTTTCTTCTTTCTTCTATCTTCTATCTTCCTTCGGTTTCTTCCTCCATCTTCTTCTTCTTCTGGTTCTTCTGGTTATTCTGGTTCTTCCTCCAGTGTTCTCGTCCGGCATCTTCCTCCGCGGCATCAGCATCTTCTTCCCTTCTTCTCCAGGCCGCTCCGCATCCATGATGGCATTGAGGGAGGCTCCCGCTGTGTGACGCTTCTCTCTTCATCTTCTTCTCTTCATCTTATTTTCAGGCCATCACGGGGAATGCCACAGGGAAGTCCCGTCAAGTCCCCGTGCGTCAGAGGGGGGCGGGGTCATGGGGTGGCCCCGCCCCCCGTTATTTAAGAACCATCAGAAGAGGAGAAGAGTCACATGGCGGGAGCCTCCCTCCATGCCATCATGGATGCAGAGCGGCCCGAAAAGAAGATGAAGAGAAGAAGATGAAGAGAAGAAGATGAAGAGAAGCGTCACACAGCGGGAGCCTCCCTCCATGCCATCATAGATGCGGAGCAGCCCAGAGAAGAAGGATAGAAGACGCCAACGCCACGGAGGAAGATGCCAGACGAGAACACCGGAGGAAGAACCAGAAGAACCAGAAGAAGAAGAAGAAGATGGAGGAAGAAACCGAAGGAAGATAGAAGATAGAAGAAAGAAGAAGCATTTAAATAAAGGAATTGTCAAAAACTGTCTCTTTTTAACATTTTTGACACTTTTTTAGTGAAATGGTAGGGGTACAAGTACCCCCATAACCATTTCACACAGGGGGAGGGCCGGGATCTGGGGGTCCCCTTGTTAAAGGGGGCTTCCAGATTCCGATAAGCCCCCCGCCCGCAGACCCCCACAACCACCGGCCAGGGTTGTGGGGATGAGGCCCTTGTCCTCATCAACATGGGGACAAGGTGTTTTGGGGGGCTACCCCAAAGCACCCTCCCAATGTTGAGGGCATGTGGCCTGGTACAGTTCAGGAGGGGGGGTGCTCTCTCGTCCCCCCCTCTTTTCCTGTAGCCTGCCAGGTTGCATGCTCGGATAAGGGTCTGGTATTGATTTTTGGAGGGACCCCACACCATTTTTTTTTTTTTTAAATTGGCGCGGGGTTCCCCTTAAAATCCATACCAGACCTTAAGTGTCTGGTATAGATTTTGAGGGGGACCCCACGCCATTTTTTTTTTTTTTAATTTTGGCCGGGGTTCCCCTTAATATCCATACCAGACCTGAAGGGCCTGGTATGGAATTTAGGGGGACCCCCCACGTCATTTTTTTTTTTTTAATTTTGGTTCCCATGCCGTTTTTATCAATGAACTTTTATGTGTATTGTCGGAAAGGCAATTCATTAATAGCATAGATAGATAGAGTAGTTTAAATGACTTTTTTTTCCTTTGAAATTTAATTTTGCTGTCAGACTGTTCTAAACACGGGAAACATGCGCCCCTTTACAGGCATACTATAGACACCCCCCAGGTACGAAATTTAAAGGGATATTACATTTTTATTGTTTCACTTTAAGCATTATTAAAATCACTGCTCCCGAAAAAACGGCCCTTTTTAAAACTTTTTTTGCATTGATCCATGTCCCCTGGGGCAGGACCCAGGTCCCCAAACACTTTTTATGACAATACCATGCATAGCCTTTAAAATTAGCACTTTTGATTTCTCCCATAGACTTTTAAAGGGTGTTCCGCAGCATTTGAATTTGCCGCGAACACCCCAAATTGTTTGCTGTTCGGCGAACTTGCGAACAACCGATGTTCGAGTCGAACATGAGTTTGACTCGAACTTGAAGCTCATCCCTACTGGCAGTAATGCAATCAAATACACTGTCAGTATCTGAACTGTCCCTACTCTAGCTATACACTAATGTAAAGATTACTGACACAGTCTCACTACACTACACTGAAACTATATGAGCTATCCCTACTCTACACTAATTTATGTATAAATGACATGGTCTCACTACACTACAGTGAAACTATCTGAGCTGTCCCTACTCTAGCTGCACTCTATGCAAAGCTGAATGATGGTCCTCCTCACTACACTCACACTATCCCTAGACTGACACTAAACTAATATTCTTCACCTACAATTGAAGCAAAAAAGCACAGTATAGCACACTATCTAACTAATAGCACTGAACAGAGCCCTGTTCTCTCTCTCTCTCTCCACACCAAAATCAAAATGGCTGCCATTGAAAGAATACTTTTATACTGTGGGGCGGGAATGAGCCATGGTTGGATAAAGTCATGATGGCAGTGTCCAGTCATGACTCTGACAGTGCTCTGTGCCCTGATTGGCTGAAGCTTTCACTGCTTCGGCTCGAACTTATGCTCGGGCTGAACCATTCGCCCATCCCTAATTATATGCCTTACGAAACAAGGGTGACGCCAAATCCCACACAATCTTACAGCTTCTCCCCATGTAATTTGGGCAATCGAGGGGGCTGTACTTGACTGTATTTTCTGTCATAAATTCTAAAGTGGTATGTACTGTATAGCCTGTGGCCCTACCACAGATTTTATAGATTTTGACCCCATATCTGGCAGGCTTAATTGCAAGCTTTCCAGTGAAATGTCCAAGGGACTCAGCCCTCAGAAAGCCTGCTTCTTAAATTAGCCAAGCCATGGTCGATTGCATTGTTGATTGTGTTTGTACAAACATGCGGCTGAAGTGGGGGAACCTTTCTCTGGCTGCAAGTAAGTCGGGGCCTTGTGCCCTTGGATTGCTATTTGGGCCAACTATTATTAATGGATTGCCTTAGAATATATTTATGTTTGGTGGTACTATCTATATTTTTTGTGTTTCAAGGTGTTTGCCAGGAGGTGTTTTTAATGTGTCCAAATCTCCTGGCTTTTATACTTCACCACCCATGTAGCCTACATACACAGTATATAGTACTGGCTTCTGTGATACCTACCTAATATACTCTCTTAACAAATGGGATAATAGAAAAACCTTATGTCTGCTTATATTGTTTATCACCTATATGTTTATCTCTGTTGGAGATTTTCTCTTATGAAAATATGGGATTTATTCCCACCTCCCTTTAATTTATAAATCTTATAAGTAGATTTATTATCTTGGCTTGTAGATGTGGGTTTCTCCCATGGGCTGGCAGGTGCAGTCTTGGAAACTGTTTCTTTCTTTTTTTGGTTGGTGCTTCATACTCCTTGAATTAAAGTATGATTACAATTTTTTTCTCTCTTCCCCCTATTTCTTTTTGTCCCTATTGTTCTTTTTATATACATATATTTTGTATATATATATTTTTGTCATTTCTATTACAGTTAGATCTACAGTATATGTACAGAACAATTTACATGATATATGGTCCTGATGGAGCGGGGGCTCCAGCAAAACATGTTGACAAAACCGTCAGCCAGCAGCTCTCTATGGGGGAACCCAAGCCGAGTCAGAGCTCTGTGTATCCATTCAGACACATAGCCCTGACCTGGCCCCATCTCCTCTCTCCCCTGATTGGCTGACTGACTTTGATTGACAGCCGTGCTGCTGTGTCTCAACCAATCAGGAGGAGTGTCCCGGATGGCTTAGACATTTGTGGACATCGCTGGAGAGAGATGGGGCTCAGGCAAGTAATTAGGGGGTGCTGGAGGGCTGCTGCACACAGAAGGTTTTTATCTTAATGTATAGAATGCATTAAGATTAAAAAACCTTGTGCCTTTACAACTCTTTTAAAAGTAATGATGGATAAAGATAAAGATAAATAAAATATCAAGAATACTTAACTAAATGTGCCTTTTCCCACCATGGAGTCCCGTAACATGGCATAGGTGATTAGGACCAGACACTTGCCTCATGGCCGTTCTGGGTGAGACTAACCTATTCCAGTATGGGCTGTGGTGGATACAGGCTAGTATGTGAATAAATGACCAATCAAAGTTGTTTGGACAGTGGACAGTTTGGACAGGGATAGTGGGTGCATGGTCATTCTGCATCCTCGGCCAAGCTTTAGTTAAAACAATACATATGACCTTATATGGCTCCTTGACCAAGATTAGGAGGCTTAGAATTCATTAGTGAGCCACAATATGAACCAACAATAATAGAGAAATATGAAGTATGCAATTTCCCCAACACTCCACCCCCTGGCTCACAAATCATATAATGCCTCCAACTGTACATAAAGGCAACATTGTCACATCTACCCAAACGCAGGTGGTCAAACACTACAGCTAGCTACTGTGTGCTTTACCTATAGCAGCCCCCTTCCCTTAAGGAAAGAAGGCCTACTGGTACTTGGTTGCCCCCAGGACATATACACAATGCTATAGTGCCTGGCCACTATGCCAGGGCAGATGCGAACAGACTACTTGTGGTTAGCAGACAGATAGCGTGGTTCTATGACAGTCCAGGTAAAAGGCAAGCTGAGTTCAGGGAATAGTCCAATATCCGATCCAATGACAGTCCAGGTAAAAGGCAGACTGAGTTCAGGGAATAGTCAAATATCCAATCCAGGTCATACACAGGGAAATCCAATCTAGTAAGGCAGATAAACAGGGGGCTAGAACAGGAACAATGCAGGTATCACTGTCTATCACAAGCAAAGGACTAAGCGATTGGCTTGCTTATAACAGGTGAATGAACACATCAATCACCTAGCAGGTGGACACAGACAGGGAGAATGCAATACCCAAAACCCGGATGCTGGAATGAGGAGCAGGAGCACTTAGGTAATCCTAACATTACCCCCTCCCTCTGAGGAAGGGCCCCCGGACCCCTTGGAGCAGGTTTGTCAGGATTCTGGCGATGGAAGTTCCAAACAAGTCTGTTAGTGTGAACAGATGCAGCTGCGACCCAAATATTTTCTTTAGGACCAAAGCCCTTCCAGGGCTTTGGTCCTAATACATTCTACCTCATATTCCTTCTGTACGTTGACCATGAGCCGAGGATAAGATGAAACAAATGTATCCCTCTAAAGGGGTTTTAGAAGAGAAACATGAAAAACATTAGTTATCCTCATGGAGGCCCGAAGTTGTAATTTAAAGGATACTGGGTTTACCTGGTGAATAACTTTGTAAGGCCCAATAAACCTAGGAGCCAGTTTCTGTGAGGGAACTTTGAGGGACAGATTTCTCATGGACAGCCAGACCCGATCCCTGAGCCTAAGAGCCTAGGAGCGGAGTTGATCCGCAAAGCATTTTTGGGCAGCGGAGCTAGAGGACAAGTTAGTCTGGGCTTTACTCCAAATCTGAGAAAATGTATGAACTGTGGTGTTAGCATCGGGAAGGTCAGAAGAAATGTCAAAGAATTAACAGGATTTAGGATGGAAACCATAAAACGCAATAGAAAGGAGAAATTCCAGTAGAAGAATGAGGCCAGTTATTATAGGCAAATTCAGCCCAGGGCATTGCTGAGGACCATTCCACTAGCTTATCACTTGCTTATCAGAGACAAAACAGTGAAGATAGATCTCCAGGGATTGGTTTGTATTCTCAGTTTGCCTATTCGTTTGAGGATGATAGGCAGATGAAAAGGAGAGGCTGGTTCCCAAGAGATCACAGAAGGCCTTCCAGAACCTGGAAACAAATTGTGTACCCCTGTGGGAGACAATGTTCTGAGGCACCCCGTGGAGCCTAAGTATTTCTCTGACAGCAGGGAATTTTGTAAAGTAGAATGAAATGAGCCATTTTACTAAAGCGGTCCACTACCACCCAGATGGCTGTGAGCCCATTTGAGGGGGCAGTTCTACAATAAAGACCATGGCTATGTGCGTCCAAGGGTGTTTAGGGACAGGCAAGGGTAGAAGTAGTCCAGAGGGCTTAACCTTTGAGGACTTAGAGCGAGCACAGGTTTCGCAACCTTTTACATATGAACAGGAGTCCTTACGGAGAGAGGGCCACCAAAGTCTGCATGGAATCAAGGAAAAAGTTTTAGCAATTCCTGGGTTTCCGGGAGTCTTAGCATCATGTGCTTCAGAAAGCACTTTAAGCCTAAGATGGAGGGGAACAAACAGCTTTCCAGAGGATAAATTGGATGGAGCTGTAGATTGACTCTTTAAAATAGAATCTGAAAGGTCAGGCAAAAGGGCCCCTATCACTTGTGCTGGAGGCAAGATATTATAAATCTTAAATGAAGTTCCCAAACAGGGCTCAAAACTGTGAGACAAGGCATCTGCCTTGGCATTCTTATAACCAGGACAGTAGGTAAAAGTAAAATCAAAGCGGTTGAAGAAGAGGGACCAACGGACCTGACAAGAGTTAAGGCACCTGGTCATCTTAATGTACTCCAGGTTCTTATGGTCAGTATAAACTACAAACAGACGATGAGCCCCTTCCAGCCAATGTCGCCATTCCTCAAGGGCGCATTTGACGGGTAAGAGTTCCCGGTTCCCAATATTATTATTATTATACAGGATTTATATAGCGCCAACAGTTTACGCAGCGCTTTACAATATAAAAGGGAGACAATACAGTTATAATACAATAAGATACAGGGGGATTAAGAGGGCCCTGCTCAGAAGAGCTTACAATCTAATAGGGTGGGGCAGGTAGTACAAAAGGTTGTAACTGTGGGGAATGAGCTGATGGAAGTGGTAAAAGATTAGTTAGAGACGTTATAGGCTTTCCTGAAGTTATGACGTTATGAGGCTTACCTGCACAAAAAAAATCTCTTTTGGCTATGTTAGGTGAAAAATATAAATATATCCAAAATTAAAAAAATATAAAAACTATATGTTGGACTAACAGAAGAACACCAAACGTTTCCTTTTGAAAGCACAGGAATGGATATGAACATCAAATTTTCCTTTCCAAAAGTTTAAACACGTAGAAACTTGTCAAAGTCCTCCATATCTGGTGATGGACAACATAGTCTTATGCCCCGTACACACGGTCGGACTTTCTTCGGACATTGCGACAACAAAATCCTAGGATTTCTTCCGACGGATGTTGGCTCAAACTTGTCTTGCATACACACGGTCACACAAAGTTGTCGGAAAATCTGATCGTTCTAAACGCGGTGACGTAAAACACGTACGTCGGGACTATAAACGGGGCAGTGGCCAATAGCTTTCATCTCTTTATTTATTCTGAGCATGCGTGGCACTTTGTCCGTTGGATTTTTGTACACACGATCGGAATTTCCAACAACGGATTTTGCTGTCGGAAAATTTTATATCCTGCTCTCAAACTTTGTGTGTCGGAAAATCCGATGGAAAATGTGTGATGGAGCCTACACACGGTCGGAATTTCCGACAACAAGGTCCTATCACACATTTTCCATCGGAAAATCCAACCGTGTGTACGGGGCATTAGACATCCAGTTACCAGATCACAGCTGCAGCACAACAATTGCAACACTGTCCATATCCTCCGGACAATTGCAGCTCACAAGTCATATGTGTGCAGGCACATAACCACATGGTAGCTGTAACTTTACAGACAGTTCAGGCACTTGACCATCAGAGCAGGTACTTGACCATGATAGCGGCTGGAACATTTCAGGTACTCAACCATCAGAACAGGTGGAACTTGCACCAACAGTTCAGCTGCTGATCATTGGCAAAGTCTTTGGAGACAGTTGCTGCTGTTATAAGCATTTGTCTCCTTTCTCCAATATGCTTGTGGTTGACGTCAAGGCAGGTGTGTTACCAAGACTGTCAGTCAAACATTCCATAACTAACAATAATGCTCATATAGCCCATCATAGCTTTCTGAATATTTAAATACATAATCCCTAGTGACCTAGCCTAACACTAAAAGAAAAACTGCTGTATCGTTCAGGGTGAAATATTGGTACAGGAACACCACCACCCATTTCCCAACTAAACTCTACATTTGTATCTAAACTAAACAATGTTCAACAATAGGCCCAACCACTTAATGTGTGTTTTTCCACTGTATACTCCAGTCTCCTCCCACACTCTAAATACATTCTGGCAGGCTAACTGACTCTTGTTTACACTGACCCTAGTATGTGCGTACAAATGAATACTCTACATGCCAGTCCCACACCCAAACAATCAGGGAGAATCAAGAAAAACCAAACCCGGGAACCTATTTTTTTTTAAATTGTTTATTTATAACAATTATAAGACAACGAATCATGTGATACAAAAGATAAGACATTTTAACTGCTGAAAATACAGAACAATATAAAAATGAATATATAAAGCTTAACAAGGATACAAATATGGGCGAAAAAAAGCGGCTTCCAACATTGAGTCATCCAAGCAAGATTTCCATATTGTATCTTATATCTAACCTGATAGGTAACGTATGTGTTTGATTAGAATAGAAAGGTAATGGATATTCAGAGGGTGGTTCTAGGGGGGTCAGGATGTTGGATGGTTATCGGATTCAATGGGGTACACAGAATCATCCCAGGCTTTTCATATCTTATCAAATAGGGGTAAGGCTCCATCGATCTTTGCAGTCATATGTTGCATCCTACGGATATCAGCTACTACGGAGAGGAAGTGATGGAAAATGGGAGGGAAAGTAGAGAGCCAAAGCCTTGGAATGGCTCTTTTCACAACCAAGAGTATAAAGTACCCAAGTTTCTGTGATGCTTTAAAGATATCCGGGATAGGGAGGCCTAAGAGAAAGTGTATAGGGTTCAATTGCATGGGTGTAGAAAGCAATTTTTGCAGAAGAGTCTTAACCACTTGCCGCCCACCCTATTAACAAATGACGGCGGCAAAGTGGTTTGATATTCCTGACCGGACGTCATATGACATGATCAGGAATATCGAGCCGCTGCGCACCCCCGGGGGCGCGCATCGCGGCGATCGTTGTTGCGGGGTGTCAGTCTGACACACTGCAACACGGATCTAGGTAAAGAGTCTCCGACAGAGACTCTTTACCACGTGATCAGCCGTGTCCAATCATGGCTGATCACGATGTAAACAGAAAGAGCCGGTGATCGGCTTTTCCTCACTCGCGTCTGACAGACGTGAGTAGAGGAGAGCCGATCAGCTGCTCTCCTGACAGGGGGGGTCTGTGCTGATTGTTTATCAGCACAGCCCCCCCTCGGATCCTACCCAGGACCACCAGGGAAGCCACCCAGGACCACCAGGGAAGCCATCCATACTGGACCACCAGGTATGCCCCTAGACCCCCAGGGAAATGCCACTGTGTGCCCAGGCAGCTGCCAATCTGTGCCCAGGCAGCTGCCAATCAGTGCCCACTTCAATGCCTACCACTGCCAGTGCCACCAGGGATGCCCATCAGTGCCTCATATCAGTGCTGCGTATCAGTACCCATCAGTGCCACGTATCAGTGCCCAGCAGTGCTGCCTATCAGTGCCCAGCAGTGCCACCTATCAGTGCCCAGCGGTGCCGCCTATCAGTGCCCAGCAGTGCCGCCTATCAGTGCCCAGCAGTGCCGCCTATCAGTGCCACCCTATCAATGCCCAGCAGTGCCGCCTTTCATCGCCCATCAGTGTCGCCTATTAGTGCCCATCAGTGCCAACCAGTGCCACCCATCAGTGCCGCCTATCAATGCCCATCAGGGCTTCATATGAGTGCCACCCATCAGTGCCATCAACCAGTGCCCATCAGTACCGCATATCAGTGCCCATCGCCAGTGCCGTCAGTGCCCGCTCATTGGTGCCACCTTATCGGTGCCGCCGTATCAGTGCCTGTCAGTGCCGCCTTATCAGTGCCCATCAGTGAAAGAGAAAACTTACTTATTTACAATTTTTTTTAACAAAAACAAAAGCAAAACTTTTATTTTTTTCAAAATTTTCGGTCGTTTTTTATTTGTTTAGCAAATAAAAACCGCAGAGGTGATCAAATACCACCAAAAGAAAGGTCTATTTGTGGGAACAAAATGATAAAAATGTAGTTTGGGTACAGTGTAGCATGACCGCACAATTGCCATTCAAACTGCGACAGTGCTGAAAGCTGAAAATTGGTCTGGGCAGGAAGGTGTCTAAGTGCCCTGTATTGAAGTGGTTATTCTCAGTCCAATACGGCCGATGATGGGACATTCCCAAAAGATGTGAAAGTGAGATCCTACAGATTTACCACATCTCCAGCATAAGTTGGAAATAGTGGGGTTACAGGCATGTAATAAGTCAGGGGTTCTATACCAAAAAACAATATCTTAATGGCAGTTTCCTGCTGTGCTACACATCGTGAGATTTTTTATGACGATTCCCATATTTTTCCCCAGTCTAATAGCTAGATTGGCCGGTGCAATATAAATGGAACCATTTTTTCATGTAATTATGTGTGGTATCCGTTAGAAGGGGAGTCTCATGAAAGATTTCATATATGGATGAGATCAATTTGGGTTTACAAGGGCTGTTGAAACATAGAATCTCAAAATTTGTGGGTTTCTCTAAAGATAGTGAGGGCGAATTAGCGAGGAAAAAGTGTTTAAACTGTATGTACAAGTACAATAAGGAAGCAGGGAGTTCATGTTTCACTTGTAAATCTGGGAAGGACAGGAGTCTACGTGTAACCGGGTGTACCAGATGTCGCAGCTGAAAAATTCCTGCCTGAGTCCATGGAAGTGTCCACATGTAGGACATTCCATCAGGTATGTCCAGATTAAAAAGTATATTCAGGGGGGGCAGGAGGCGGAGCCTAGCAGAGCAGACATGCATTGTTAGAGCTCCACACCGCTGAGGAGAGAAGAGAAGGACAAAGCGGAGCCTGCAGGCTCAAAAGGTATCCATTTGAACCTTTTTGCCCCTGGGAACAAACTGTGAAAGTTTGGGCAGGAAATATGGTACTGGGAGGAAACCGTGGCAGAAATAATAATCACCTCACAAAGAGCTCACAGGCACTCACTGCAGCTGAAGCAGCTCCAGTCACCTCACAAGATACAGCATCAGGGCGCTCTCACAGACAGAAAATGTCACAGCAAGACTCTCCATTTGAGTCAGATACAGAACAAATCCTCTCACAAACTTCTCCACAAGCCTCCTCAGCATCCCCAGTAATATTATTACAATTTGAAAAGATGCTTCATAAGGCTTTAAAACAAACCTCAGACCAAATAACAAAAAGCCTAACCAAAGAAATAAGAGAGCTGGGAAACCACACCGCCGCCCTAGAAATAAAAATGGATGAAATTGAAATTACAACCCAAGAAAATATAACAGAATTGGAACAATTAAAAAAAGAGAATTTAATACTTCAAACTAAGCTCGAAGATTACGAAAATAGAGCCAGACGTTCAAACTTGCGCATAAGGGGAATACCTGAAACTGTGACAGACCTGCAATCTACTATTACTGCTCTATTACAAGAACTAAAGCCAGATATCCCTATTGAACGTTTAGAACTGGACAGAGTACACAGAGCCCTCACAGCCAAAAAGAAAGATGGACCCCCACGTGATATAATCACAAAATTTCATTATTACAGAACGAAAGAACAAATACTAATTGCTGCAAGAGAAAAAAAGGAACTTAATTTTCAAGGACACAATTATCACATTTTTGCTGACCTATCCCAACTTACTATTACTAAAAGACGATCCATGAAACCCCAACTAATGGAACTGCAACGCCACAACATTATGTATCAATGGGGCTTCCCCTTTTCAGTCAGATTTAACTACCAAGGTACAATTTACAGAAGCAGATCAGCAGATGAACTACAACAAACCCTTTTAAAATTAAATCTGACAGAACCCACAAGCAGCAACACTCCCACACGCAGAAGAATGGCATCTTCTTCACCTTCAGGCAGCACCCAGAAAATTTCATAACAAAATGGGAATCATCATTCTCACAAAAGAGGCCGTTATGCCACATCATCCATGGACCAAGAAGATTCAATGGACTGACATCCTAATTCCTGATATCTCTTCATTTATTATACTAAGAGATGGTTCTCTATAAAAAACCTATATTTATAACTGAATGTAACTGCATTCTGATAGTCACACACTGTGTGGGATCATGTTACATTCCAGTTATATTTCTTATTACTTCTGATTCATATAGCCTTAGAATATATAAGTGAAATAAGGAAATTCTTGTTCAGTTATATATTATCAGGTAATAACAATAGATTTATTACTTTTTAGGACAAATATGTTCAATAATCCAGAAGTAATGGAAGCTTTTTCTTTCTTTTCTTAAAACAAATATATTATTACCTAACTAGTTCCTAGAATTATGTTTTTGTTTATTCTAATCTGAAGCAATACAACCTCAATTTTATGAGTTAACATATCTAAACAGTTGCATATGAATAAAATATGTAATTGTTTACTCTAAAAGGGTTAAAATCCCAAAATAATTCAAACTATCTTCATCAATACCAAAGTTATTAACAGTACCTTTCTAACTGAATTATTTAGCCTAGGGCAAGACTAACCATATACATCCACCCTGGAATAAATAATTTCAACAAAAACTATATTCTGCACTCCAATTAATGAAACATCATTTTGATGTCTTTTGACATAGCACTTCTCTCCTGTAAGCGGAAGATCCGTGTACCCCCATTAGCCCTCCTCATTCTCCCAACCATATTATGTGGGAGTGTGACGAAGGCACTTATTCCCCTGAGAGAGATATTTATTCTCTTTCACGGGTAAATTGTGATTACTTGCAAAAAATAATTTATACAATGTATCATCTAATCTCATATGTTTTTTGTTTACTCTTTACTCCAGAATTCACTGGTTTCTTTTCTATCTATTCATCTCTTCAGTCCACACAGGTTGATCTGCACAGTCAGCTCTGCATAACAAAAAGTAAGTCAAAACTATTTGATCTATTGCCATGGCACCACTGAATATACTTTCCCTGAATGTTCAGGGAATAAATGTCCCTCAAAAAAGGACCAAAGCCTTCCGTACTTTCCATAACAAGAAGGCTCACATAGTATGCCTCCAAGAAACACACTTCACCAAAGATTCTACTCCAAAATATATTTCTCCTTTTTATCAACAAATTTACACGGCTTCTGCCTGTACCAAGCAAAGGGGAACTCTAATTGCATTTCACCGATCCACACCATTCACCTTATCATCAGAAATTAAAGACCCAGAAGGTAGATACCTGATACTCATGGGTTATATAATGGATACAGCAATCACGGTGATTTCCTACTACGCTACTAAAAACAACCCACATTATTCCTCTCACATATATTACAAGTGATTAATACACACAAAATAGGAACAGTGATAATGTGTGGGGATTCGAACCAGGTCCTCCTCCCATTTCTAGATAAATCACCTTTTACACCATCCAAAATAACCTCTAGATTACCTTTTTCTCAACTTCTTTCCAAATACAATCTGGTAGATTCATGGAGAGAAAGTAACCCAATGAAAAAGAAATTCACTTATTTCTCGCACCCTCATCAAACCTTCACCAGAATAGATCATATTTTTCTAACAATAGGAATGATACCAGAAATTATTGCATCAGATATAATTCCGATTCCGTGGTCTGACCATAATGCAGTATACACTACTATAGCCTCAGCCATACCAAAAGCGCATGACCCAACGTGGTACTTACCGGACATAATGCTCAAACACCCACTACATCAGATGGCCATTGAACAAGCTTTAAAGGAATACATATCAATTAATAATACAACAGACATCTCCCCAATAACACTGTGGGAAGCTCATAAGCCTGTCTTGCGTGGTACAATACAAAGACAAATGGCACTATTTAAACGGGAACGCAAAAATCTAGCAAAAAAACTAGAACTCAATTTTAACCACTTGAGCCCCGGACCATTATGCTGCCTAAGGACCAGAGGTCTTTTTCCAATTTGGCACTGCGTCGCTTTAACTGCTAATTGCGCGGTCATGCAATGCTGTACCCAAACGAAATTTGCGTCCTTTTCTTCCCACAAATAGAGCTTTCTTTTGATGGTATTTGATCACCTCTGCGGTTTTTATTTTTTGCGCTATAAACGGAAAAAGACCGAAAATTTTGAAAAAAAATGATATTTTCTACTTTTTGTTATAAAAAAAATCCAATAAACTAAATTTTAGTCATACATTTAGGCCAAAATGTATTCGGCCACATGTCTTTGGTAAAAAAAATGTCAATAAGCGTATATTTATTGGTTTGCGCAAAAGTTATAGCGTCTACAAACTAGGGTACATTTTCTGGAATTTACACAGCTTTTAGTTTATGACTGCCTATGTCATTTCTCGAGGTGCTAAAATGGCAGGGCAGTACAAAACCCCCCCAAATGACCCCATTTTGGAAAGTAGACACCCCAAGGAAATTGCTGAGAGGCATGTTGAACCCATTGAATATTTATTTTTTTTGTCCCAAGTGATTGAAAAATGACAAAAAAAAAAAAAAAAAAAATATTTACAAAAAGTCGTCACTAAATGATATATTGCTCACACAGGCCATGGGCCTATGTGGAATTGCACCCCAAAATACATTTAGCTGCTTCTCCTGAGTATGGGGATACCACATGTGTGGGACTTTTTGGGAGCCTAGCCGCGTACGGGGCCCCGAAAACCAATCACCGCCTTCAGGATTTCTAAGGGTGTAAATTTTTGCTTTCACTCTTCACTGCCTATCACAGTTTCGGAGGCCATGGAATGCCCAGGTGGCACAAAACCCCCCAAAATGACCCCATTTTGGAAAGTAGACACCCCAAGCTATTTGCTGAGAGGCATATTGAGTCCATGGAATATTTTATATTTTGACACAAGTTGCGGGAAAGTGACACTTTTTTTTTTTTTTTTTTTTCATAAAGTTGTCACTAAATGATATATTGCTCACACAGGCCATGGGCATATGTGGAATTGCACCCCAAAATACATTTAGCTGCTTCTCCTGAGTATGGGGATACCACATGTGTGGGACTTTTTGGGAGCCTAGCCGCGTACTGGACCCCGAAAACCAATCACTGCCTTCAGGATTTCTAAGGGTGAAAATTTTTGATTTCACTCTTTACTGCCTATCACAGTTTCGGAGGCCATGGAATGCCCAGGTGGCACAAAACCCCCCCAAATGACCCCATTTTGGAAAGTAGACACCCCAAGCTATTTGCTGAAAGGCATGGTGAGTATTTTGCAGCTCTCATTTGTTTTTGAAAATGAAGAAAGACAAGAAAAAACATTTTTTTTTTTCTTTTTTCAATTTTCAAAACTTTGTGACAAAAAGTGAGGTCTGCAAAATACTCACTATACCTCTCAGCAAATAGCTTGGGGTGTCTACTTTCCAAAATGGGGTCATTTGGGGGGGTTTTGTGCCACCTGGGCATTCCATGGCCTCCGAAACTGTGATAGGCAGTGAAGAGTGAAATCAAAAATTCACGCCCTTAGAAAGCCTGAAGGCGGTGCTTGGTTTTCGGGGTCCCGTACGCGGCTAGGCTCCCAAAAAGTCTCACACATGTGGTATCCCCGTACTCAGGAGAAGCAGCAGAATGTATTTTGGGGTGTAATTTCACATATTTCCATGGCATGTTTGAGCAATATATCATTTAGTGACAACTTTGTGCAAAAAAAAAAAAAAAAAAAAAAAAATTTGTCTCTTTCCCGCAACTTGTGTCGCAATATAAAATATTCCATGGACTCGACATGCCTCTCAGCAAATAGCTTGGGGTGTCTACTTTCCAAAATGGGGTCATTTGGGGGGGTTTTGAACTGTCCTGGCATTTTATGCACAACATTTAGAAGCTTATGTCACACATCACCCACTCTTCTAACCACTTGAAGACAAAGCCCTTTCTGACACTTATTGTTTACATGAAAAAGTTTTTTTTTTTTGCAAAAAAATTACTTTGAACCCCCAAACATTATAAATTTTTTTAAAGCAAATGCCCTACAGATTAAAATGGTGGGTGTTTCATTTTTTTTTTTCACACAGTAATTGCGCAGCGATTTTTCAAACGCATTTTTTGGGGAAAAAACACACTTTTTTTAATTTTAATGCACTAAAACACGCTATATTGCCCAAATGTTTGATGAAATAAAAAAGATGATCTTAGGCCGAGTACATGGATACCAAACATGACATGCTTTAAAATTGCGCACAAACGTGCAGTGGCAACAAAATAAATACATGTTTAAAAGCCTTCAAAAGCCTTTACAGGTTACCACTTTAGATTTACAGAGGAGGTCTACTGGAAAAATTACTGCACTCGATCTGGCCTTCGCGGTGATACCTCACATGCATGGTGCAATTGCTGTTTATGTTTGACGACAGACCGCCGCTTGCGTTCGCCTTAGCGCGAGAGCAGGGGGCGACAGGGGTGTTTTTTTTTTTTTTTTTTTTTTTCTTTATTATTTTTTTGCTTTTTTAATCTTACTTTTAAACTGTTCCTTTCATATTTTTTTTTTAATCATTTTTATTGTTATCTCGGGGAATGTAAATATCCCCTATGATAGCAATAGGTAGTGACAGGTACTCTTTTTTGAAAAAATTGTGGTCTATTAGACCCTAGATCTCTCCTCTGCCCTCAAAGCATCTGACCACACCAAGATCGGTGTGATAAAATGCTTCCCCAATTTCCCAATGGCGCTATTTACATCCGGCGAAATCTAAGTCATGAAATACTCGTAGCTTCCGGTTTCTTAGGCCATAGAGATGTTTGGAGCCACTCTGGTCTCTGATCAGCTCTATGGTCAGCTGGCTGAATCACCGGCTGCATTCTCAGGTTCCCTGTTGAGACAGGAGAGCCAGAGAAAAACACGGAAGACGGTGGGGGGGGGGGGCATTCCCTCCCACGGCTTGTAAAAGCAGTCTAGAGGCTAATTAGCCGCTAGGATTGCTTTTACATGAAAGCCGACCGCTGGCTGAAAAGAATGATACCAAGATGATACCTAAACCTGCAGGCATCATTCTGGTATAACCACTCAAAGTCGTGAATGGCGTACCTGAAGACAAAAAATGGTTAACAATGGTTAACAATAAAGCACAGTAAAGTGTAAATAATTACACACCTGAAAAACAAACATGATAAAACATAATAACAATAACAATAACAATAAAACATTGCAGAATAGAATACAGTAAAAAAGAGCAGAACAATAGAGAGAGAGAATAGAGAGAGAGAGAACAATAAAACAACAACTATTTTTTTTTATTTCATATTTTTTTTTTTTTTTACACTTTTTTTGTAACTAACTTTTATAACGGTAACCGGTTCCAGGTTCGGGTCTCTCAAAATGCGATGGCATCTTGGGAGACCCTGTGAAAGTGTGCCTAGTCTGTGCAATGCTGTACCCTACGCTAATACTCAACTAGTGAATGGTAGCGTTCAAAACATTCACCAATGCAAAGACCAGGATTGTCAGGACAGGAGGGACAATAATAGCGGGTGTCACGCCTATATCCGCGCTTGCTGCAGACACGACATCTTTTTTGGGGGGTTCGTTGGGTAGGGGTACTCGGGAGGACATAAAAATGCCTCTCATGCAGCCGACTGCATTTGGTTGGGGATGTGAATGGGGGAAGTACGGGCGCTGCAGAAGCGGTGGGTTCCCAATTAGGATTGGCGAATGCAGCAGGAAGGGCACTATGGGCACGATGGGCCTGTGTTTGTCTTTTTGGTGGCAGCGGGACACTACTTGTGCTTGCCACCTCACCAGCTTCAACTGCACTTATGGGACTCGCCACGTCACCACGTGTTACTGCAGTGCTGGTTTGACTACGACCGGGGTGTACTAGGCCGCTGGCGCTTGCCAGTTCACCAAAACGCTACCAAAAAACGTTAGCGATCGCAGGGATCAGGCCTGACACTGCGAACGCTGCAGTTATGCGTTTAGTGTTTTGTAAGTGTCAGTGATCGATCGATACTGCACTTGGGTGGGCTGGGCCGGGCCGGGCGGAGGGGCAAAACGCAGGTGCTAGCAGGTATCTGGGCTGATCCCGCTAACACTGCGTTTTTGGGAACCCTAAACTGCTGGTGACGCTAGTATAGATCTGATCGGATCAGATATTGATGCGATCAGATACTATACCACTAAGGGAGGTGTACGGTGCGTGCGTGGGTGTTAGCGGTACTGGTGCTAATCTGACGCTGCCTGGGGCTGGTGCTTGCCAGTTCACCAAAACGCTACAAAAAAAACTGTTAGCGATCGCAGGGATCAGGCCTGACTCTGCGAACGCTGCAGTTATGCGTTTAGTGTTTTGTAAGTGTCAGTGATCGATCGATACTGCACTTGGGTGGGCTGGGCTGGGCCGGGCGGAGGGGCAAAACGCAGGTGCTAGCAGGTATCTGGGCTGATTCCGCTAACACTGCGTTTTTGGGAACCCTAAACTGCTGGGGACGCTAGTATAGATCTGATCGGATCAGATATTGATCCGTTCAGATACTATACCACTAAGGGAGGCGTATGCTGCGTGCGTGGGTGTTAGCGGTACTGGCGCTAACCTGACGCCTGGGGCTGGTGCTTGCCAGTTCACCAAAATGCTACCAAAAAAACTGTTAGCGATCGCAGGGATCAGGCCTGACTCTGCGAACGCTGCAGTTATGCGTTTAGTGTTTTGTAAGTGACAGTGATCGATCGATACTGCACTTAGGTGGGCTGGGCGGAGGCACAAAACGCAGGTGCTAGCAGGTATCTGGGCTGATCCCGCTAACACTGCGTTTTTGGGAACCCTAAACTGCTGGGGACGCTAGTATAGATCTGATCGGATCAGATATTGATCCGATCAGATACTATACCACTAAGGGAGGCGTATGCTGCATGCGTGGGTGTTAGCGGTACTGGCGCTAATCTGACGCTGCCTGGGGCGACGCATATCACCGCCGGGCGATCAGGGGGCTAAACCTTTATTTGGTAATAAACGGCGGGTGCCCTGACACTATAAAAAATAAACGAACTAACCAGCGTCATCCGTAACGGTTATACGGTGATCAGTGGTGAAAGGGTTAACTAGGGGGCAATCAAGGGGTTAAAACATTTATTAGGTAGTATATGGGGGTCCCTGACGCTATAAAACGCTGACGGCGAACCTAAATATTTACCTCACTAACTAGCGTCACCAGCGACACTAATACAGCGATCAGAAAAATGATCGCTTAGTGACACTGGTGACAGGGGGTGATCAAGGGGTTAAAACTTTATTAGGGGGGGTTAGGGGGGTACCCTAGACCTAAAGGGGGGTAATACTCACTGTCCCAACACTGTAACTGTCACAAACTGACACTATGCAGTAATCAGAAAAAAAAAAAAAAAAAAAAAAACTGCTGGTGTCAGTTTGTGACAGGGGGGGGGGGGTGATTGGGGGGGGATCGGGGGGCGATCGGGGGGGGGGATCGGGGTGTTTTGTGTGCCTGGCATGTTCTACTGTGTGTGTGTGTGTTGGTGCACTCACATAGATGTCTTCTCTCCTCGGGCCGGAACGGAAAATACCGACCCGAGGGGAGATGACATCACTTCCTTTGCTGCTGTTTAGCATACAGCAGCAAAGGAGTGTTTTCATTGGCCGGCGGCGATCGCGGGGGGGGGCCACGAACGGATGGTCTCCCCCTCATCACCGATCGCCGCTGGACAAAAGACGACCGCCTCGGGCACCGGGGGGGGGTCCGATCGGACCCCCCACCCGCGGAAGGCAAATCACGTACCCTGTACATGATTTTGCCTGTCCGTGCCACTTTGCCGACGTACATCGGCGTGAGGCGGTCGTCAAGTGGTTAATGCAGCCTACATATCATTTCAAGATAATCCATCTCAGAGTACAAAATCTCATCTGGAAAAATCTAGATTGGAATACGATCTATTTCTCACTGAGTCAGTTGATAAATCCCTCAAAACGCTCCAAACACAATTTCTACATGAATACAAACAAACCAGGTACATATTTGGCTCGGGCATTAAATTCAACTAACAAATCTTTCAAACCAATACGTTTGAAATTATAAAAAAAATGTTTACACTTGTAATCCAGTTAAAATAGTCCATAAATTTCACTCACATCTCGCAACTTTATATAAGACAAACAATGAATTTAATCCTACAGAGGCTGAATCCTTCTTCTCAAAAATAGCCTTACCTGAGTTATCTCAGAATCAAAAAAGCAGTTTGGATGAGCCTATAACTATAGATGAAGTTGCTAACGCCATAAAAGACCTAAAACTTAACAAAAGACCAGGCCCAGACGGCTACTCGGCTTTATACTATAAAACATTCTCAGAAATACTCTCTCCCATTCTCACTGAAACTTTTAACAAACTTCTAGATGGACATTCTTTTCGGCAAGAAACACTATTGGCAATTGTTTGTATGATCCCAAAACCCCTTTCTGATGATACTTCCTGTGTGAATTATCAGCCTATCTCTCTGTTAAACCTCGATATTAAATTATTAGCAAAAATAATAGCAAAACGCCTCAATAGCATTATAGGAAAATTAATACATAGAGATCAAGTAGGCTTCATGCCAAATAGACAGGCAGGCGATAATATACGCAGGGCAGTGTTATTGGCACATATTGCTAAAAAACGGAAAATCCCTTTATGTTTTCTATCTCTCGATATTAAGAGGGCATTTGACACAGTATCCTGGCAATATATGCAATACTCATTACAAAAATGGGGTTTTGGACCCCACTTTTTAACATGGATCAAAGCATTATATAATAAACCCAAAGCCTATATAAAATATGCTGGATACAAATCTGAAGCCTTTAATATCGAAAGAGGTACCCGACAGGGTTGCCCATTATCTCCCTTATTATTTGCCCTTATACTCGAACCCATGGCCCAATACATCAGAACAAACCAAACTATAACTGGCATTGAAGTAGGAGGTATTACACACAAATTATGTATATTTGCAGACGATATATTACTTTTTCTATCATCATCACAGGTCTCTGGTCCTAACTTAATACCAGCTCTTGATGGATTTGCAGCCCTATCCGGCCTTATGATTAATCCTAAGAAATGCCTAATGCTTAATATTTCACTCACAAACATGGAATTGATCCCGGCTAGGGCTGCACTCCCATTCACATGGGCAGAAAAATCAATCCCATATCTTGGAATTCATTTAACAGCATCTCATTCTGACTTATTCTCAACCAATTATCCTCCTGTATTAAGACAGATCACAAATCTAATAAAACAATGGTCGCAACTTCCTTTATCCTGGATAGGGAAGATTAATGCAATCAAAATGACTATTCTACCCAAATTGCTTTATCTATTCAGAGTCCTCCCTATTCCAATTCCTTCCTATTTTTTGAGAATAGTACAAAAAAGAGCAACTTCGTTTATATGGGGCTCTTCTAAACCACGTATACCTATACACACACTACATCTTCCCAAAAATAAAGGAGGCCTGGGATACCCTAATTTTACTAACTACTACAGAGCAGCACATTTGGCCAGTCTGTCCAAATACCATGCAAAACAGGAAATCCCATTATGGGTATTTATAGAGGCTTCAGAAAATGACCCACTATTAATATCAAATTTATTATGGCTTGATCCTAAAGACCGCTTTAAAATTCATAATCCCATAACTAAACACTTCTTATCTCTCTGGGATAAACTAAAAACCAAATATCAGTTACAATCTCCACACAATCCTCTCCTTTCTTTTATCAGAAATCCGGCCTTTTATCCGGCATGGATCTACCCAAATTCTTTTAAAGCTTGGACAACATCAGGCATTCAGACACTAAATGACTTCATAGCATCTAAATCATTCCTTTCATTACCATCGCTTAGAGAAAAATATGATCTACCAAACTCTGAGATATTTAGATATCTCCAAATCAAAAATTTCTATACACCATTCCTAAAGGGGGATACACCATTATCCCAATTATCCATTTTTGAATCAATCTGTACAAAAGATCCATTTGCTAAAGGTACAATTTCATCACTTTATAATCAATTATATGGAGTACCAAATCTTAATAGACCCTCTTACGTTCAGAGGTGGGAGGAGGACCTGGGACGAACTTTAGAAGACACGGACTGGTCTAACATATGGCTCCCATCTAAGTCATCTTCACCCAACATCTTAGCACTGGAGACAAATTATAAAGTCCTAACTCGCTGGTACCTTGTACCCGCTAGAGTGGCAAAATATTCACCTAATACCTCAGCTCTTTGTTTTCGAGGATGCCCAGAAATAGGCACATATTTACACATATGGTGGACGTGCCCAGTAATCCAAACCTTCTGGAAGGAAGTCTTCGTGATTGCATCTAAAATATTTAAAAAAATAATACAACCAGATCCATATTTAACTTTACTTAATCTAAAACCGGAATGGTTAACACTCTCTCAATTCAAACTTATGATCCAACTAATAACGGCTGCAAAACAAACAGTGGCCAAGGCATGGAAATCTCCTACATTGGTACTAGCAGAAACAATTCACAGAATGAATAATACAATGTCCCATGCTAAGATGGTAGCCATCGATCAAAATCAAATTCCAAAATTTGAAAAACTTTGGCATCCTTGGATAAAACAACAGTTCCTGTCAAACTTCAATGACTCTGTCCTGTTGCCATGGTAACAGATTAAATGACTTACAGAGACACCCATTCTAAGGCTTCAAAGAGAACTAAAAAGAATAATAAACTGACGAGCAGGACAACCTTGTGGACCATACCTCTACCTTTCAACCCTTTTTCTTCTTTTTCTTTCCTTTTCTCCACCTTACGATTAAAGCTCATTATCAGAATTTATTTGACCTATATACACTCTACTTGTAAACAATATGTATAGTAGGTATAAATCATTTAAATACCTACAAAAGTAACTAAGGAAATGATATATATCTTTAATTTAGGTTTACGTAAACCCAATGTTTAATATTTGAAATTTCATTATATTTACCTATAGAAACCCTACTGTAAAACAATGAGCTTACTTTATAGATCCTTGTAAACTTACTTTATGTATCTTTATAACATTGTATACTCAATAAACTTCTTTTGACAAGGAAAAAGTATATTCAGAAATGGGGAGCAAGGGGAAGAGAGAGAAAACCGGTCTGCGCATTTCCTCCAGATAGATAGGGTGAAAACCATCGGGGCTAAGCAAAGGGATCGTAATTGGGGTATAAATTTATTTGAGGAAGGCCATAACATATAGCAGGGATGTACAGGAACAGCGATCCCCATTTCGATTTCAGCCCATCTATTTGGAGCTTTCCTAGAAATCCAGGAAGTCAGTACCCTAAGGTGGGAGGCATAATAGTATTTAATGATATCTGGTGCAGCCAGCCCACCTTTAGTTCTGAGAGCAAAAACTACTGATCGAGCAATCCTATGGGAGGCATTATTCCATATAAACTTAAGGCATCTTCTCTGCAGGCTTTTCAGTTGCGACATTGGGACCGGGATTGGTAGTGTTTCAAATAAGTACAGCAATTTAGGTAGTAGCAACATTTTGAGGACATTGATTCTGCCAAGGAGAGATATAGGGAGGGAGGTCCAGAGATTCAGGAGTCTGGTTATTTCTGCAAACATAGGGGGAAAATTGGCTTGATAGAGAGAGGAATATGAGGGGGTGAGATGGATGCCTAGGTACTTCAGCTTAGTTGAGCACCAACAATATTTAAAGCTGCCTTGTAAGGAGCTGAGCAGGTCTGAGGTGATGTTAATGAGCAGGGCTTCCGTTTTGGACTGGTTAATTTTAAAACCTGATAGAGAGCCAAAGGTAGATAGAGTGTCTTGTAGGGAAGGCAAAGAGATGTCAGGGTGGGTGAGAGTCAGTAAGATGTCATCTGCGAAAAGCTTATAGTCCTGTTGTCTCAACGGGACCCCCCGGATATCAGGATGAGAGCTAATGGCCAATGCAAGGGGTTCAAGACTCAGTATAAACAATAGGGGTGATAAAGGGCATCTCTGTCTGGTGCCATTACTCAGGGTGAACCGCTGTGACATGTAGGAGCACATCTGAACCTGAGAGGTGGGGTTAGAGTATAGGGCCTGTATGAAAGGGCCTGAGAATCCATATCAAGCAAGAACCGCAAACATAAATGGTCAACTTAAACGGTCTAATGCTTTTTGTGCATCTAAGCTTAAAACAATAACGGGTTGTTTCATTTTTGTCAATAAGTCTATCAAATCTATGGATCTTCTTGTGTTATCCTCTGCATGTCTTATTGAGATAAACCCCACTTGGTCTTTATGGACCAGAGTCGTCAGTAGGGGTGAAAGTCTATTAGCTAATATTTTAGTAAAAATCTTGTAGTCCTAATTTAGCAAAGCAATAGGGCGACAGTTGTCTGGTATTGAGGGATCTTTAGCCGGGTTAGGTATGACGGTTATATATGCGTGTAAAAATTGTGAGTGTGGGATAGAGCCCTTAAGGAGAGAGGAATACAGGGATTGTAAGTAGGGGTTTAGAATCGGGGAGAAGGTTTTATAATAAACGTAGGGGGAGACCATCTGGGCCTGGGGATTTGTGAGCCGGCAAATTTTTGATCACCTCTGCTATCTCCTCTGTAGTGATCGGAGCGCTAAGCATGGAAATTTATTCAATAGACAAATATTAGGGAGGACATGAAATCGTCAAACTTTGACTGTGAAAAATGGGAAGTCGAGACAGAGCTTAGGCAATTATATAGTTGTTTGTAAAAGTCCCCAAATACTTTAGACAATCCTTTAGGACAATATGTAGGGGTACCATCTGACTGCATCATATGGTCAGGTATTGATAAAAAGGGATGTGGTTTGAGCCTATTTACTAGCATTCTATGTGGTTTATTTGCAAATTCGTAGAATTTTTGTCTGGCCCATAACATAGATTTGGAAATCTTATTAATGTCAACTGATTTAATGCCGTTCAGAATCCAGGTGACAGTTCTCAATCTTTCCACCATGGGGGATTCAAGCAGATCTGCAGTTGAGCAACAAGGTCAGCTTTTAATTTGGTGGAATCACGTTTCAGGCGAGAGCCTGTAGATATGCACTCGCCCCTGAAAAAAGCCTTATGGGCTTCCCACAGGGTGGAAATTTCCTCGACGGACCCATCATTTAATTGAAAAAATTTGGTTAGCTTTTGTTGCAAGATTTTTTATTGGATTTTTGATCAGGGACTCGTTAAGACGCCAGTGGCATCGCTTGGGGTTTGAAGCCATCAAAACAATATTGAGTTCAATAGATGCATGGTTTGACCAAGTGATAGAGTTTATCTCCGAGGAGACTACATAAGGCAGGAGAGAGGCCGTGACAAAAAATGATCTAATCTAGAATATAACTTATGGGGGGGGGAGTAGAACATATAACTCTTCTGAGTGGGATGCTTTACTCTCCAGGTGTCAAAGAAGTTATGTGATCTAGTTAATTTACGAAAAGAGGCGGACAGCTTCTGGGTAGCGATCCGTGGGGTATCTTGAAATAAGGCTCGTCTATCCTTGGTCGAGGACATGCACACATTGAAATCGCCTCCCATTATCGTAAAAGGCTGAGAAAAAGAATGTAACTTCTCAAAAATTGTTGTGACAAAATTGATTTGTTCTACATTTGGAGCATATATGTTAGCCAAAGTGAACTGAGTGTTCAGATGACTACAATTTAGGAGTATGAACTGACCATGAGGGTCTTGGTAGGATGAGAGGACCCGGATCGGGCAAGATCGTTTAATGAGGATTGCTACACCTGCTTTTCCAGATGGGTCCAAAGCCATATAGGCCATGGGAAAATGTTTGGAAGCAAACTTGAATGATCCACCGGGTTTAAAGTGGGTCTCCTGAATCATAATCACCTCTGCGTTGGAGGACCTAAATTCCTTCAAAGTTTGCCATCGCTTTCCGATGGAATTTAGGCCCTTTACATTACATGAGTATATTTTAAGGGCCATAACAAAGCAGGTGTGTATATTGCTAGCATACTATTGAATTTAAACAAGTAAATGAACATCCATGAGATAAAAACACATAGAGGTATATAGACATAGAAGTTGAAATGGTGTCATAAAATTAGCATTAATAACCGTAGAAAGGTCAAAAAAGACCTGCAAAGAGAAACATCAAGAAAAATTTGAAAAAAAAACCCCACAAAAAACATTTTTTGAAAAACCTGAAGGTAAAAAAAACTTCAGGATACTCAGGCAAGTGCCTGGGGTAATGGTGAGGGGCATTGCAGCCTGCAGGAACCGACGGGGGGGATTCCCGTCTCTTCTAATGTAGCAGTCAAAACAGTCAGTGGTAATAAGCTAATTGAACAAAAGGGAAATAATCAGCTTCCAGAGAAACATGGGTGGCTAGACTTACCAAACAGGGTAAGAAAGGAGTCTCTAAGTAAGAGAGGGCCACCCATCTCCAATAAAGTCACTGGCATAGCCGAACTAAATATTGTCCGGCCATGGTATGAGAAAACTAAAGAGTGATGAAGGTAGGGTCTCTTCAGGTCAGGAATCTGTGAGGGTTAGCCCATTGAGGTGTGGAAAGGGCCTTCTGTGATCGTCATTTAACTGGGGTCCAGATCTTGCCCGGGGTCGTGAGCAGTTTGGGATGTGGAACCTGGAGCTGTAATTGTTCCTCAGGAATGGGTGGGAGACCCAGGTTACAGACAAAAGCTTGGCTTTCATAGAGGTCCCTCAGCAAGAATTGGACTCCATCTTTAGAAGTGGATAGGCGGAAGGGGAACCCCCAGCGGTACGGCACTTGATGGTTTTGTAGATGGGTAGTAACAAGGCGGAAGCTGCGTCTTTTTGCTAAAGTAATTGGGGAGAGATCCCTGAAAATTTGGATCTTGGTTTGTTTAAAGTCAATGCGTGATTTGTTGCGGGTTGCAACTGTGAGGGCTTCCTTACTCTCGTAGTAGTGGAAACAGATGATAACATCTCTGGGGTTAGAGCCGGGGGGGATTTGGAGCTAGAGATCTATGGGCCCGATCAAGGCGCCAATCTATGTCCAGGATGTGGGGAGCTAAGGAGACGAACAGGCTAACGAGATAAGGGCGCAGCTCCTTATCACTGACCGTTTCGGGGATCTCTCGGATTCTCAGATTCTGGTGCCTTTCCCGATTCTCCAGATCTTCCTGCTGAAGCTGGAGCTGGGAGACTGTGTGCTTCATAGCGGCGTTATCTTCCTTAAGTACATGGACACAGTGAGTCAGCTCATCAAACTTGTTTTCAAAGGTGTCAGTGCGCTCTCCTAATTGATCTACCTCTCCCCGAAGCTCATGTGCCATTTTACCCACCTCTTTTGCAATATTATGGGTCAGGTCCTGGAGTAGTGATTACAGCTTGAGATCCAGTACCGCTACGGTCACTACAGCTGTAGTTTCAGGTGGTTGGGAATGCTGGGATCTGTGTTCCACCGGAGTTGCACTTTTGACCGTTAGGTGGGATTTGACGGTGTTCAATGGGCCAGTAGAATCACTTGAGACCGGGGATTGTCGCCTGTACAGGAAGCGATCCATGGCGTGGCTAGGCCGCGATGGTGGCGGTGGGATAAATCCTCTGTAGATCGCTTTTTGGAAGCCAATTTTTCCCATAAGGGGCCCGGGGACTACTGGCAGTCGGCGATGTCGCTCCTGCGGTGTAAGCTGAGAAGGAGCCGTGAACGGAAATAAGGGGACCGGAGCTCTTCTTTCACACGTCTGCCATCCTACACGCCGCGCATGAACCTCCTGGGAACCTATTTAATTTCATAAACATTTACCAAGAGAATTCAATCAAGTGTATTAAATATTAGATCGAAGCTGTTGCAGTGGTCCCCGCACACCGCTGTGACTTGCAACATTTCTCCCAGAGTTATTTCTGGGTTCGCAGGCTCCGGTGCTGTGATTGGCCAGAGCTGCAATGATGTCACTCCAGCGCATGTGCGCGGGAGCCGCCGGTCACGGCACGGCTACTGAAGAAATGGCACGAGCGGCCCATTTCTTCAGTGCGCATGTGCCGATAATGTCGGCACATGCAGATACAGTGAATACTTTCTAAACTGTGCAAGTTTAGGCGATATTCACGTACCTACAGGCACAGTAAGCCTTATTATAGGCTTACCTGTCGGTAAAAGTGGTATAACAGGGTTTACAACCACTTTAATCACAAAAATACAAAACATATGACACAAAACAACTCATTTAGTTGTTTAAATGAGTTCACTCTTTTCTACCCATCTTAAATACGCTCATATTAATTAATTAATTATTACCATGTGGATTTTCATTGAAGGGCGTAAATCAAAAGTTGTCAATAATTCACCATTTTTTATGTCCCTTTGAAGATAGAAGATAGGCCTATAAGAATTGAGCTCTCTAGCTGGCTTGTCTGGTTTGAGAAGGAGCACAATACTGGCCTGTGTCATTGAGAGAGGCAGCTGTTGTTTAAGTCTAGCTTTGGTCAACATCTCCAACAACTTGGGGAACAGTAGATCCGGGTACCTCTGATTCACCTCTATGGGCAACCCATTGTCCCCGGGAGGAACAGTCTCACCACCCCCTGCAGTTCTTCCAAGGTGAGGGGCGCATCAAGTGCAGCCCACTGGGAGTCTGAGAGCCAAGGCAAGGATACCAACTGTAAATAATTGTTAAGGTCCTCCGGGTTATAGGTCACCCTTGAGGTATAAAGATCCACGTAATAGCATACCATAATACCATCAGGTGTATTAGTCAGCTTACCAGTCACCAATTTCAAAGCCCCAATGTTAGGGACTATGGGGCGGACATTGACAATTTTTGCCAGCAAGTGGCCAGTCCTCCTCCTTGTAAAAAGTCACCCTGCAAAAGAAATGCTTCTTTTCTGCCTTCAAACAAATAGCTTTCCTTTGGGCATCCAAGAGGCCTTTAGGCTTTCTGTTGGTTTGGCAACATACTCCTCCTCCAATTCCCTAATGTGTCTAGTCAACAGTTCCTCATGTGCCTTTTGTGTTAGATTTAAAACCATTTATAGTAGATAGAAAGCACTTAAATGCATCCCAGCATAGTAACCCATCCTCATAAAATGCATTCTTACTGAAAATTTGTTCAATTTGGGACCTAACGTCAGTATCAGAGGGCAATAAATCTAGCCAATATGCATTTAACTGCCAGTTAACTTTCTTTAGATTAGTCCGCAATTTTGCTTTGAGCCATAAAACTAAGGGAGAGTGATCCGAGACCACTCTCTGTGCATACTCTATCCTACTCACTAAGGGGAGAGTGGATGCAGATCCCACACAGAGGTCTATGCGGGACAGAGAGATGTGGGTTTTAGAGAAGCACAAAAATTGGGATGTATAAGGATCACATATCAACCCATCCCATTTCTGCAAGAAATCTGGAAAGAGCTATGCCCCTAGCGGGAGACGTTAAGTTGGTCTCAGGGTGTCTATCCAATTGAGGATCTAAGATCCCATTAAAGTCCTCCAAGATATAGATAGGGGAATCAGGATTAGATGACACTAATTCGCTCAGCACTACTGAGGAGAACGGTGGAAGTATATATACCATTGCCAGCACACAAGTCACTGTATACACTTTGCAGTGGAGAAACACATAGCGTCCTTCTGAATCAATATGTGAGTGAAATTCCTGGAAGTCGAGGGATTTATGCACCAAGATGCTCACCCCCCTAGAATAGGAGGTGTGAACTGAGTGGCATACCCGGCCTACCCAGGAATACCCTATACAGTTCACAGATTCACTGGTGGGGTGTTTTTCTTGCAGTCCAATAAGTGCAGGGTGATACTTGTGAAGGACAGTGGACACAATCATCCTTTTTAAAGGGCTACCAAGGCCTCGAACATTCTAAGTCACTATTGGGATATTCACCATGGTAAAGTATATGTTTGTAGAAGACAAATAATTCCAGGCTAAGTGGCCTTACAGGGTTTGAAGTTATCAGGGTATGAAGAATCCATTGGTGAGTAATTCCATTCATGTATACCTAAAAAATACCAGAACTGCACATGACATCTCCAACAGCAAAAAAAGTTGGAAATAAAAAACAAAAATCAGTCCATAGGAGCACAACGGCACCCCTGAACACTTAAACAATTGAGAACTGAACTGCGCCCTGCCAGCTGCAGTACTAACCAGTTGTGATAGATAGCACCTAAACAGAGTCATTGCTTCGAAGTGGAGCATAAATTATAGTTACCGTGTCCCCAGCCGGGGTGTCTTTGACTTTACCACGGGCACATTAGAACGGAAATCCTCCTCTCGGGTCTTTAAGTAACAATGAAATCTTCAATGTTCATGTTCATTTCTGGGCCTTTGCCACAGTGCAGGCTAATGGATATTGTGTGCTAATGTGTGCTAACTAAACCCCTGCTTTTAACATACGGTTAGACAGGTAAATTTGGTTGGTCAGCAGACTGGTTGGTGAGTTGAGCTATGGAATTGTCTTTTTCTTGTATGTATATGCCCTCCATGTGCTCCTTACTGTGAAGGCCAGTTATGGGTGTGGGCGGTGACCAGTGTCTTGTTACCGTTTGTATAATTGGGTCGGGGACACACTGGACGCCTCTGCTGCTACTGCTGGGTGTCCAGTGTGTGTCCTGTCCCTTTAAGGGGGCTAGGGCGGCCTCCTGGCTCACCTGTCTCACACCTATCCATTCAATGCATGTGCTTCCACTGTGGAGACACTTATAAATTTAGTGTTAGGACTGCAAGTAATACAGGGTGCCTTGACGAGGCCTTGCAGCTTTCACATGCGTTTGCAAATGTGTGCTAACTAAACCCCTGCTTTTAACATACGGTTAGACAGGTAAATTTGGTTGGTCAGCAGACTGGTTGGTGAGTTGAGCTATGGAATTGTCTTTTTCTTGTATGTATATGCCCTCCATGTGCTCCTTACTGTGAAGGCCAGTTATGGGTGTGGGCGGTGACCAGTGTCTTGTTACCGTTTGTATAATTGGGTCGGGGACACACTGGATGCCTCTGCTGCTACTGCTGGGTGTCCAGTGTGTGTCCTGTCCCTTTAAGGGGGCTAGGGCGGCCTCCTGGCTCACCTGTCTCACACCTATCCATTCAATGCATGTGCTTCCACTGTGGAGACACTTATAAATTTAGTGTTAGGACTGCAAGTAATACAGGGTGCCTTGACGAGGCCTTGCAGCTTTCACATGCGTTTGCAAATGTGTGCTAACTAAACCCCTGCTTTTAACATACGGTTAGACAGGTAAATTTGGTTGGTCAGCAGACTGGTTGGTGAGTTGAGCTATGGAATTGTCTTTTTCTTGTATGTATATGCCCTCCATGTGCTCCTTACTGTGAAGGCCAGTTATGGGTGTGGGCGGTGACCAGTGTCTTGTTACTGTTTGTATAATTGGGTCGGGGACACACTGGACGCCTCTGCTGCTACTGCTGGGTGTCCAGTGTGTGTCCTGTCCCTTTAAGGGGGCTAGGGCGGCCTCCTGGCTCACCTGTCTCACACCTATCCATTCAATGCATGTGCTTCCACTGTGGAGACACTTATAAATTTAGTGTTAGGACTGCAAGTAATACAGGGTGCCTTGACGAGGCCTTGCAGCTTTCACATGCGTTGCAAATGTGTGCTAACTAAACCCCTGCTTTTAACATACGGTTAGACAGGTAAATTTGGTTGGTCAGCAGACTGGTTGGTGAGTTGAGCTATGGAATTGTCTTTTTCTTGTATGTATATGCCCTCCATGTGCTCCTTACTGTGAAGGCCAGTTATGGGTGTGGGCGGTGACCAGTGTCTTGTTACCGTTTGTATAATTGGGTCGGGGACACACTGGACGCCTCTGCTGCTACTGCTGGGTGTCCAGTGTGTGTCCTGTCCCTTTAAGGGGGCTAGGGCGGCCTCCTGGCTCACCTGTCTCACACCTATCCATTCAATGCATGTGCTTCCACTGTGGAGACACTTATAAATTTAGTGTTAGGACTGCAAGTAATACAGGGTGCCTTGACGAGGCCTTGCAGCTTTCACATGCGTTTGCAAATGTGTGCTAACTAAACCCCTGCTTTTAACATACGGTTAGACAGGTAAATTTGGTTGGTCAGCAGACTGGTTGGTGAGTTGAGCTATGGAATTGTCTTTTTCTTGTATGTATATGCCCTCCATGTGCTCCTTACTGTGAAGGCCAGTTATGGGTGTGGGCGGTGACCAGTGTCTTGTTACCGTTTGTATAATTGGGTCGGGGACACACTGGACGCCTCTGCTGCTACTGCTGGGTGTCCAGTGTGTGTCCTGTCCCTTTAAGGGGGCTAGGGCGGCCTCCTGGCTCACCTGTCTCACACCTATCCATTCAATGCATGTGCTTCCACTGTGGAGACACTTATAAATTTAGTGTTAGGACTGCAAGTAATACAGGGTGCCTTGACGAGGCCTTGCAGCTTTCACATGCGTTTGCAAATGTGTGCTAACTAAACCCCTGCTTTTAACATACGGTTAGACAGGTAAATTTGGTTGGTCAGCAGACTGGTTGGTGAGTTGAGCTATGGAATTGTCTTTTTCTTGTATGTATATGCCCTCCATGTGCTCCTTACTGTGAAGGCCAGTTATGGGTGTGGGCGGTGACCAGTGTCTTGTTACCGTTTGTATAATTGGGTCGGGGACACACTGGACGCCTCTGCTGCTAATGCTGGGTGTCCAGTGTGTGTCCTGTCCCTTTAAGGGGGCTAGGGCGGCCTCCTGGCTCACCTGTCTCACACCTATCCATTCAATGCATGTGCTTCCACTGTGGAGACACTTATAAATTTAGTGTTAGGACTGCAAGTAATACAGGGTGCCTTGACGAGGCCTTGCAGCTTTCACATGCGTTTGCAAATGTGTGCTAACTAAACCCCTGCTTTTAACATACGGTTAGACAGGTAAATTTGGTTGGTCAGCAGACTGGTTGGTGAGTTGAGCTATGGAATTGTCTTTTTCTTGTATGTATATGCCCTCCATGTGCTCCTTACTGTGAAGGCCAGTTATGGGTGTGGGCGGTGACCAGTGTCTTGTTACCGTTTGTATAATTGGGTCGGGGACACACTGGACGCCTCTGCTGCTACTGCTGGGTGTCCAGTGTGTGTCCTGTCCCTTTAAGGGGGCTAGGGCGGCCTCCTGGCTCACCTGTCTCACACCTATCCATTCAATGCATGTGCTTCCACTGTGGAGACACTTATAAATTTAGTGTTAGGACTGCAAGTAATACAGGGTGCCTTGACGAGGCCTTGCAGCTTTCACATGCGTTTGCAAATGTGTGCTAACTAAACCCCTGCTTTTAACATACGGTTAGACAGGTAAATTTGGTTGGTCAGCAGACTGGTTGGTGAGTTGAGCTATGGAATTGTCTTTTTCTTGTATGTATATGCCCTCCATGTGCTCCTTACTGTGAAGGCCAGTTATGGGTGTGGGCGGTGACCAGTGTCTTGTTACCGTTTGTATAATTGGGTCGGGGACACACTGGACGCCTCTGCTGCTACTGCTGGGTGTCCAGTGTGTGTCCTGTCCCTTTAAGGGGGCTAGGGCGGCCTCCTGGCTCACCTGTCTCACACCTATCCATTCAATGCATGTGCTTCCACTGTGGAGACACTTATAAATTTAGTGTTAGGACTGCAAGTAATACAGGGTGCCTTGACGAGGCCTTGCAGCTTTCACATGCGTTTGCAAATGTGTGCTAACTAAACCCCTGCTTTTAACATACGGTTAGACAGGTAAATTTGGTTGGTCAGCAGACTGGTTGGTGAGTTGAGCTATGGAATTGTCTTTTTCTTGTATGTATATGCCCTCCATGTGCTCCTTACTGTGAAGGCCAGTTATGGGTGTGGGCGGTGACCAGTGTCTTGTTACCGTTTGTATAATTGGGTCGGGGACACACTGGACGCCTCTGCTGCTACTGCTGGGTGTCCAGTGTGTGTCCTGTCCCTTTAAGGGGGCTAGGGCGGCCTCCTGGCTCACCTGTCTCACACCTATCCATTCAATGCATGTGCTTCCACTGTGGAGACACTTATAAATTTAGTGTTAGGACTGCAAGTAATACAGGGTGCCTTGACGAGGCCTTGCAGCTTTCACATGCGTTTGCAAATGTGTGCTAACTAAACCCCTGCTTTTAACATACGGTTAGACAGGTAAATTTGGTTGGTCAGCAGACTGGTTGGTGAGTTGAGCTATGGAATTGTCTTTTTCTTGTAATGGATATTGAGCCAGGCGACTGCCTTAGGTGCGGTAATGAAGAAGTGCGCCCGGCCCTCAGCAGTGACTCGCAAACGGGCTGGGTATAACATAGCATAGGGCAGTCCCAAATGCTGCAGCTGTTGTTTGACATCAAAAAACTTAGAGCGTTGTTTCTCATGCCATGCCGAGCACTTTTCCCCTATCACAGTAATACAAAATGCGTGCCAACATGGGCTTGGGAGCTTTCCTCAGCAAAGCTCTGGTGGGGACTCGATGGGCTCTTTTGACCACAAATAAGGGGGTGAATGCTTCCTTGCCAAAAGTATTTAGAAGCCATTGTTCAACAAACTCAGTAGGGTCCCCGCCCTCTACTTTCTCCAGTAACCCTACTATACGCACATTGTTACGTCTCGGTCTTTTTTCAATGTCATCGGCCTTAGCTCTGTTGTCATGCGCCAAACGAGCAGTGGATCAGGATTCATGGATCAAAGGTGGCAGCTTATCCTCCAAATCGCTAATGAGTCCATCCACAGCCATTGTTCTTTCACAGATTTTTGGGATATCCTGCCTTAGAAGAGCCACTTCCTCAGTCAATCCCCCCAATCTGATGTTCACATTGTTAACAAACGCTGTACTCTGTTGTACCACCCGCAGGATCTGGCTTAATGTACGTTGTTCTTCATCCTTCCAGAGCTTTCGCCGCTACTGACTGACATAGATTCCGTGAGGAGGTAAGGACATCCCAGACTAATGACTGAACATGGGGACTGCCTCCCGAACCTCATCGGCATCATGATCCCGCTCCCCTCACGAACAAACTGAGGGTTTGAGCCAACATATTCTGGCGATGTTCAGATCCCAAAGGGGGAATATGGTGTCTTCCCACCATGGACGAACACAGGCCGCATCCCCGCCGCTGACTGACTCTCCACCCACCCCAATACCACAGGGAACACTGGAGACGGGAGAGCACAGTGTCCCACCCCATCAACACCTCAGCATACAGGACCTTAAGACCATCACCGTGGACATCAAGGATACCTTATTCGCTGCCATTTCCGAGCTCCACCTAGACATCCATGCACTAACTGACAGGGTCCGTGAGGCAGAGAGAGTGTTGGCTCAGCAGGGCACGGTCCTCCGTTGGGCTACTTTAAAGATAGACACGCACACCCTACAGCTTAGAGACCTCCAGCGACACATGGAGGACCTCGATAACAGAGGCAGACGTCACAACTTAAGAATCCGCGGCCTCCCTGAATCAGTAGAAAATGAACAGCTTTCCTCCACAGTCACTAGCCTGTTCAATAATATCCTTGACCGGCCTGCACAGACAGAGACAGCAATGGAATGGATCCATAACGCACTTAGACCCAAGGGGAGGGATCAGTATCCCAAGGCTTCCATCAGGATCACGGCCCCGCTGAGTCACCTAGACAGTGGCGAGCCCGACGTGACTACTAATACCTATTCAGGCGCCTATGCCTGCTAAATGATGCCGGCTCCACCTAACCCGGTACAATACCATATTCTCGCCCTTGGCATGACTTTCTTGATCATTTCAGTTTCCGTTGACTCCTCCGTTTCTCCTCTGTTCTGCTATGAACTTATTTAACAGCATGCAAGACTGGGTTATTACCAACAAGGTTATACAAGTGGACTGCATCTTGTGTGGATGGCTGAGTATGCCACCCACCCACCCTCTATACATCAATTTTGTGCAGAGATTGAGACGAACCACAGACATAGAGGCTTGTGGGATCAGACCGCCTCCAACTCCCAGACCTCGATGCCTAGCATATAACGCCAGAATTACCGCCTCATTGGGTAGCTCAGAGGAGCAGATATTTACTCCTACCGGCTCAAACTTCTGCAGGCTCCCTGCCTATAACTGTCCCTGCTCAAGTATCCACTTTTGTCTTTGGATGATTTAGTAGGGGCCGGGTTAATGGCTGTGCATGGAGAGGATGTATGCCGGGATTCCCCTTGTCCCTAAGCCTAAAGAACTCCTTACAATATACCCCTTTGGGAGATTCATGCACAGTGGATATCTCCGGATGCCGGGGGTGATTTCAATGTAGCACTCTCTCCTTCTAAAGACACATCCGCGGGATCCTCATCCCCAATGTACAGAGTTCTCCGAGCAATCAAAACGCAACTAAGTGACCTAACTCTGCACGACACCTGGCATACTCTCCACCCCAAAGAAAAAGACTATACTTTCTTCTCTTCACCACACAATAAATACTGGACTACTTTTTCGTTTCACAAACCGACTTGACACTCCTTACTGCGGCTACCATTGATCCCATGCTTCTATCAGACCATAATCCTATCTCCATGACCCTGACTTTCTCGCTCTCACAGGCACACCTTCCCATCTGGTGTCTTGATAACTCACTATTGACGGACCTTGACATAACGCAGAAAATCACCACATATCTTACGCAATATTTTCAAGAGAACGATTCTGCTGACGTCTCACCTGCTACTCTTTGGGCGGCACACAAATGCGTCATCCAAGGAGAACTCATCTCTCTAGCGGCAAAAAGACGCAAAGCTAGAAAAGCACATATTGAGGACCTGTCTAAGCGCATTCATTCTCTTGAAAAAATCCATAAACAAACCTTGGCCACAAAATCCCTTGCAGACCTGGTAAAGGCAAGAGAAGAGTTATTGGAAGAACTAGGGAAAACGCAAATTCGCACTACACAAACAAATTCAAACGAAATGAATATTCTACGAATTTGGGAACAAAGCCGGAAAAATGCTAGCTAGAGCCCTTCAAATTAAAAAGGCAGCTTCCACAATTCACACTATAAAAGACTCCTCCGGGAACTCAATTGTTACTTCGGACGGAATTGCGGATCAATTTGTCAGATACTTCACCAAACTTTATAACCTGCCCTCTACAAAAACGATCGACCAGACCCCTGACAGAACACAGGCTATTGAAAGTTTTCTGGCTCAATATAGCCCCACACCTATTACCCCAGATGATTCGGCTAAAATAGACCACCCAATTACTAAAGAAAAAGCTATGGTAGCATTGAAACAACTGAAAACAGGCAAGAGCCCGGGTCCTGACGGTCTCTCCGTCAGCTACTATAAGTCATTTACTGACATTCTGCTCCCCAGCTTCCTAAAAGCGTTTAATTCTCTACCCTCCTCTCCTCAAACTAGCAAAGATATTCTAGCTGCCCACATAACACTTACACCGAAACCCGGCAAAAACAGCACTTTGGTATCAAATTATAGGCCCATATCTCTCCTGAACGTGGACGTAAAACTTTATGCGAAAGTCCTCACAAATCGTATTCTTCCTCTATTTCCCAAACTGGTATCCCTAGATCAGGTTGGATTTGTCTATGGTCGTGAAGCTAGGGACAACACCATAAAAGCCATCAATGTACATCACTGGTTATCCCATTCCTTGAAACCGGGCTTTTTGCTATCCCTTGATGCGGAGAAGGCGTTCGACAGAGTGGCTTGGGACTATATGATGGCAACACTAAAGGCTATGGGATTCCCAGAATGCCTACTTCAACTAATTTTAGCACTATATTCCACGCCATCTGCCAGAATTAGAGTCAATAACCACCTGTCGGACGCCTTCTCCGTTTCTAATGGCACACACCAAGGATGCCCCTTATAACCCCTTATCTTCATTCTTACTATGGAGCCCCTCCAACCCCGATATCAAGGGAGTTATAAAATAGCAGCTTACACTGATGATGTACTGCTCTTCCTTACGGACCCAATAACATCCATACCCAACTGACTAAAAGACCTTATTCTATTCAATTCACTTTCTAATCTCCAAATTAACTTCTCAAAATCTAAGGCATTGAACGTGTCCCTTCCTACCAAAACAGTGATGCAGTGTCAAGCAAACTTTCCCTTTGAATGGGAGCCACATGCTGTAAACTATCTAGGTATTCAGATCCCCATAAACCTATCCAACCTATACTCCAGAAACTTCCCGCCTATTCTCAAATCTATTCAAAAAGACCTCCAAAGATGGAACATGGGCCTCTTTTCCTGGTTTGGAAAAGCGTCCATCATAAAAATGAATATTCTGCCCAGAATCTTATGCCTCTTTCAAACCCTCCCAATCCGTATCCCCTTGACATTCTTCACGACCTGCAAACGACTCTGCAGAAATTTTATTTGGTCCTCCAAAGCACCCAGACTAAGCTGGGATATATTAGCCCTTCCTAAATCAAAAGGGGAATTGGTCTCCCGGATGTCTACAAATATCATTGGTCCTGCTTCTTATTCAGAGTAGTCAACTGGCACGTTCATGCTGACACTAAGGACTGGCTTAAACTCGAAGAGTCATTTTAAGGGATTCCGATATCACACCTAACATGGATCTTACAGAAAGCGATCCCTAAAGAATGTACCAACCATTCCCTTATACACTCTACCCTCCTCCTCTTTAGGATGGCATGTAATAAGTGCAGCATAGCGTCCTCGCCTGGGCCCCTGACCCCTATCGATCACAATCCTGATTTCCCTCCTGGCTTTTTACAAACCAACACTGACACCATATGGCGGCTTCCTTCTCTTAGAGCAGAACACTTCTTTCATAACAACAAGTTTACAATGTATGCAATTCTATCCTCTTGTTTTCCTGAACAAAATATCCCCTTCTTCAAATATTTACAGGTTAAGCATTTCATCCAAAGCTCCAAACCTCTGACCAAATGGCATAGAGAATACACGCCCTTCAAAGTCATTTGCACCGCCAATGAGCCCCAAAGACATCTGATTTCGACCATGTACTCACTCCTGTTCTTAGAATGCAGTCCCAAGTCTAACGCAATTAGCCAGCACTGGGAAAGAGAACTCTCATTAGATCTATCTAATGTTGAATGGGAACAGATCTTTCAACACATTCATAAAGGCTCCATCAACGTATCAGCACAAGAAAATGGATACAAGCTATATTCTAGATGGTACAAGACCCCGGTCAGGATACATAAATACCACCCCAGCATCTCCCCACTCTGCTGGAGATGCAATTTATCTCAAGGATCCCTACTCCACATATGGTGGAAGTGCCCTCTCATACAGCCTTCCTAGAAGGAAGTACACCACCTCTTTGCCCAAATCACGACTTACACACCCGACTTTACTCCCGCCCAATATATGCTCCACCACACATCAATACCCCACTCGGCATACAAAAAGTCCCTCACCCTCCACCTCATCAATGCGGCCAAACAATGTATACCAGTGTTTTGGAGACAGACCAACCCCCCAACTACTTCTTACTGGTTTTGCCGCATAGAAAGAATAGCAGAAATGGAGGCCCTTATTCATCAGTCTAGAGAGACCCCAACAAAATTTCAGAAAATCTGGGCCTGTTGGTCACATTTTAAAGAAACAGCAGATTACCGCAATTCCATACACTAATACACTTCTACTCAACCCGGGGTATGCCTATACTATGCACTAGGGATGAGCTTCGAGTTTGAGTCGAACTCATGTTTGACTCGAACATTAGCTGTTCGCAAGTTCGCCGAACAGCGAACAATTTGGGGTGTTCGCGGCAATTTCGAATGCCGCGGAACACCCTTTAAAAGTCTATGGGAGAAATCAAAAGTGCTAATTTTTAAGGCTTATATGCAAGTTATTGTCATAAAAAGTGTTTGGGGACCCGGGTCCTGCCCCTAGGGACATGGATCAATGCAAAAAAAAGTTTTAAAAACGGCCGTTTTTTCAGGAGCAGTGATTTTAATAATGCTTAAAGTCGAACAATAAAAGTGTAATATCCCTTTAAATTTCATACCTGGGGGCTGTCTATAGTGTGCCTGTAAAGGGGCGCATGTTTCCCGCGTTTAGAACAGCAAAAGTCTGACAGCAAAATGACATTTCAAAGGAAAAAAGTCATTTAAAACTACTCGCGGCTATTGCATTGCCGGTCCAACAATACACATAGAAGTTCATTGATAAAAATGGCATGGGAATTCCCCACAGGGGAACCCCGAACCCAAAAAAAAATGACGTGGGGGTCCCCCTAAATTCCATACCAGACCCTTCAGGGTCTGAAGAGAGAGAAGAAGATATAGAGAGAAGAAGAGAAGAAGATGAAGCAGAGAAGAAAATGAAGAAGAAGATGAAGAAGAGAAGAAGATGAAGAGAAGAGCGGGAGCCTCCCCCCATGCCATGGGTGCGGAGCGGCCCGAGGAGAAGAAGATAGAAGATGCCGCGGAGGAGATGCTGGACGAGAATGCCGGAGGAAGAACCAGAAGAGCCAGAAGAACCAGAAGAAGAAGAAGAAGAAGATGAAGGAAGATAGAAGAAAGAAGAAGCATTTAAATAAAGGAATTGTCAAAAACTGTCTCTTGTCATTTTTAACATTTTTGACAGTTTTTTAGTGAAATGGTAGGGGTACTTTTGTACCCCCTTACCATTTCACACAGGGGGGGCCGGGATCTGGGGGTCCCCTTGTTAAAGGGGGCTTCCAGATTCCAATAAGCTCCCCGCCCGCAGACCCCCACAACCACCAGCCAGGGTTGTGGGGATGAGGCCCTTGTCCTCATCAACATGAGGACAAGGTGTTTTGGGGGCTACCCCAAAGCACCCTCCCAATGTTGAGGGCATGTGGCCTGGTACGGTTCAGGAGGGGGGGCACTCTCTCGTCCCCCCTCTTTTCCTGCGGCCTGACAGGTTGCGTGCTCGGATAAGGGTCTGGTATGAATTTTTGGGGGGACCCCACGCCGTTTTTTTTTTGGCGCGGGGTTCCCCTTAAAATCCATACCAGACCTGAAGGGTCTGGTATGGAATTTAGGGGGACCCCCACGTTATTTTTTTTTAAAGTTTTGGCCGGGGTTTCCCTTAATATCCATACCAGACCTGAAGGGCCTGGTATGGAATTTAGGGGGACCCCCATATCATTTTTTTTTTTTTTAATTTTGGTTCGGGGTTCCCCTGTGGTGAATTCCCATGCTGTTTTTATCAATGAACTTCTGTGTGTATTGTCGGACCGGCAATGCAATAGCCGCGAGTAGTTTTAAATGGCTTTTTTCCTTTGAAATGTTATTTTGCTGTCAGACTGTTCTAAACACGGGCAACATGCGCCCCTTTAAAGGCATACTATAGACAGCCCCCCAGCTATGAAATTTAAAGGGATATTACACTTTTGTTGTTTAAGCATTATTAAAATCACTGCTCCTGAAAAAACAGCCGTTTTTAAAAGTTTTTTTTGCATTGATCCAGGTCCCCAAACACTTTTTATGACAATAACTTGCATATAAGCCTTTAAAATTAGCACTTTTGATTATTCATGTTCGTGTCCAATAGACTTTAACGGTGTTCGTGTGTTCGAACGAACTTTTTTCCTGGTCGCATGTTCTAGTGCGAACCGAACAGGGGGGTGTCCGGCTCATCCCTACTATGCACATGCAGGAGACATGTCCCCTCACACCCTTACCCACTCTTACGTACTCAGCCCCTACCTGATGTTACCCATGTTGGTCCTGATAACATTCGGTCTATTCAAGATTCTATACCCCTCACTGTATTGAAAATCGGTACTAAAATACCTCCCTAACTATTCTCCCCTTGGAGCTACCCAACTAACTACTTTGTCCAAACTGGCATAAAATATTGCAAACTATCATACAGGTAAACTACCTCTATACCGACAATGCCTGTAGAGGCCCACAGCTCCCCCATCCAGACACAGTTAGAGCCTGACAGGGGTGTTTGGATATCAGGGGAGCATACATCAGTTTACCTGGCTTTAACCTACACCAAAATACACACACTGGACCTCGTTCCTTACCCCAATAGCCACCAGTGGAGTCGTGTTCTTTTTTTTTCAAATAACATTTTTATTTTATTAAGTTTATCAAGCAGCAAATTAACATATCTTGTGCACTGTAATGTACAAAAGTCAACATAAGAGGAAGAGATTAGCCTATGCATACATTGTGTCCATATATAGCACTGTGAGTAATGCGTAGTCATATCTGGCCTACTGCTTAAAACGTCAATTCTCAAACTACATCTACTACAGGCTATTACATAGTTAGAGAAAAACAAGGAGATAAGAGTAAGAAGAAACAAGAAAAACAGGTTAGAAAGTACAGAGGGGGTAAGACTAAGGGAAAGGTAGGAGGGGAGGGTAGGGGGGATAGGAATGGAGGCTCGACCCTCGGCTCAAGGCAGATCCTCATGACGGTGCCACTCCTCCCTGACCCTATTGTGCATTTCCAGCCTATCTTGTAGTCTAGCTGTCATCTTTTCCATAAGCTCTACATCTTTTATTCTAGCGTACAGATCTTCCTGGGAGGGGGGGAGTGCCTTTTCCAGTGGAGGGCAACCAGGCATCGAGCAGCTGTTAAAATATGTCTTAGCAATTTTTTAGAGGATTTGGGAATCCGTAGAGGAGACCCCCCTAATAAAAAAAAGTTTTGGAGTCAGGGGAACCTGCACTCCCAAAAGGCGGGATAGCAGGAGCTGTGTCTCTGTCCAAAAAGGGATAATCTTGGGGCAGCTCCAATATATGTGGTAGAGGGTGCCCCAGTCTCCCCTAAAGCGCCAGCACCTATCCGAGCAGGAGGGATATATAGCATGAAGCACGTCCGGTGTCAGGTACCAAAAATAGAGAATTTTGTATGAATTCTCCTTACTGTATAAAGGGTAGCTTTTTGCTGCCTGAGACCAGATCACCCTCCATGTCGCCTCTGGAATTACTTCCCCCAGAACTTTTTCCCAGCAAAGCATATATGCATGCTTACCTTGGGTGGTAATGGAGTGGGAGTTAAGCAGCCGGTAGATATCAAATATCAAGCTTCGGTGTGCCGTTCCTTCTAAAATTATGCTCTCGAAGGGGGATGGCACCGAAAATTGGAGATCCAGGGCAATAGTCTGGGCATAGTGACGTATCTGCAAATACCCATAAAACACCTGGCGAGGCAAGTCATATTTTGTCTGTAATTGGGTAAATGATAGCATTCTACGTGACCTGGGGTCCACCAGGTGGCCCATATGAAAAAGGTTCCGTGTCGCCCAAGGGAGAGACATCTGGCGTGTAAGGCCGGCAGGCAGGTCGGGGTTATAAAGAAAGGATGTGAGGAGTGATCTCTCTGAGCGGAGCCCATGGGCCTGAGAAAGTCTACGCCAGAGCGATCTAAGTAGGGTCATTGATCCCAGGAGTCTCCCCGGGTCCACCCTCGCGTTCGCGCTCCAGAGCAGGCTGTTTGGGTGTATGGGGGCTAGCCCTATCTTCTCAATTTCCATCCATTTATTATATGCCCTTTGAGGGAACCAAGAAGTAATGGCCCTCAGTTGAGACGCTTGGTAATACTTCACCTAGTCGGGAAATGCCAACCCCCCATCCGTTCGAGATGCCACTAGCACTGAGCGGGGTATCCTGTGTCTCTTGTAGTTCCAGACAAAGTGCACCAGCTCCACCTGAAGCTTCCGCAATTGTCCATAGGGGACTGGAATGGGCAATGTCTGGAACAGGTACAAAAGTTTGGGGAGAAAGGTCATCTTTACAGATGCCACCCTGCCCAAAAGGGAAATATGGTGGGTTTTCCATTTTTGTAAGAGATCCCTTATTTGGCGGAAGAGGGGAGGGAAATTTGCTTGAAATAGACTACTGCTGGAGATGTTGTATTTCTGCAACCGAGATATTAATTGGGAGTGCTTCTGATTTGGTTGCATTAATTTTGTATCCAGAGAGGGATTTGTAGATATCCAGTTCGGCATGTAAATTGGGTAGTGATATCCTAGGTTGAGTGAGGGTAAGACTGACATCATCCGCAAACAATGCAAATTTAAACTCACTCCCTCGGACCGAAACACCCCAAATATTTGGGTTTCCGCGGATGGACGCCGCCAGGGGCTCAACACACAATGCAAACAATAAAGGAAAGAGCGGGCATCCCTGATGAGTTCCATTCGCTATTGAGAAAGTGGGGGACAGAGCAAAAGGGGTCTTAACCTGGGACGTGGGGTTAGTGTATAAATGTTGAATGGCCCGCAGAAAGGCTCCTCGAAAGCCCATATATCTTAATGTGGCGAACAGGAAAGGCCAGCCAAGGCAATCAAACGCCTTTTCTGCGTCCAGTCCCAAGACCAGGGATGCCTGGCCTTCCCTGCTCACCACATCTATCAAATCGATGATTCGTCTCGTGTTATCCCCCGCTTGGCGGAGAGGGACAAAGCCCACCTGATCTTTATGTATCAGGGATGGCAATATCGCATTCAGGCGAATAGATAGGAGCTTTGTAAAAATTTTTAGGTCGGAATTTAGAAGTGCAATTGGCTCATAACTAGCACAAAGGGCAGGGTCTTTATCAGGTTTTGGGATTAATGTGAGAAAGGACCTCTGCATGTCAGAGGGTATAGGTATTTGTTGGAGGAAAGCATTAAAAAGTTTACACATGTGCGGCAAAAGAATAGGAAGAAAGGATTTGTAGTATTCATAGGGAAGTCCATCAAGGCCTGGGGATTTACGGGTGGGCAAGGACTTAATGGTAAGAGCAATTTCCTCCTTGGATATATTTGCATTAAGAGAAAAAAGGTCTGAGGCCTGGAGCCGGGGAATCCCACTACGTTCCAGGTATTGAGTCAGTCTGTCAGTTAGTTCTGGGGAAGGAGCGCCATGAGGAATCCCGGGGTTATTATATAGCGTGGTATAAAATTCCACAAAGGTTTGAGCTATATCATGGGTATGGGAGATCATTCAGCCCTCTTTGTTTTTAACTTGATGAGGTGTAGATACGTTTGAGCGTTCAGCCAGCTTGTGGGCCAAGAGGGAGTGGGCCTTGTTACCCTTATCATAATAGAGCTGTTTCAGTCTCCATAAAGCTTTTTCCACCTGGCCAATAGCCAGGTCTTTGAGAGTCATGCGTAGGCAGACAATTTTTTTAAGGAGGGGTATTGATGGGGAGACTTGTAAATTCTGTTCCAAGGCCCTCAGCTCCCCTTCGACCCGCAGCTTAGTAGCCATCACATCTTCTTAATGGCCGAGGCAAGTGCTATGCACCGGCTTTGAAGGACTACTTTATGGGCCTCCCAAAGAACGGATGGGGAAACCTCAGGGGTTACATTCTCAAGGAAGTAATACTGCAATGTTGTGTCTAGCTCCATCTTAGAAGGAGGGTGTTGTAGGAGAAAAGTGTTAAGTTGCCAATGGCAGGGCCTACAATTAGGGGTGCCCAAATTCAATGTCATGAAAATGGGGGCATGGTCTGACAAGGAGATAGGATGGATCCGCGCATCGTCGATAACCTGTAAAGTGGCATTGTTGACAAAAAGATAATCAATACGTGAGTGCATATGATGGGGTGCAGAATAGAACGTGTACTGTTTTTCCCAGGGATGGAGAGCCCGCCAGGAGTCGAACAGGGCTACAAGTTCTGCATTTCCTGCAAAACGCAGGATTAACTAAGTTCCAGTAGGTCCGACTGGCCAGAAGTAAAAACAACAGGCCGGGGGAATGTAAGGGAATAGAGTGAGGATACTCTAGAAGCAACAATAAAACTTTAAAGGAACTCTAGGGAGTAAACCACAGGGGGGTCCGGTGAGTGGAAGAACAACCACTCTCAGATCTTCAATCATACGCGCTCTTTATGCTTTACTGAAAAAGTAACAGTGGGGGGCCTAGGGGTGCATGAACATATGTTAAGTGTGTTCATTACATTGTGCACAAAGATTATACATCACCAAATCCATATTGATTTTTCATATTTCAACCTCTTGTTTAATCCCATACAGATCTTGGAAACTTCTAGGAACAGATCTGGTCCCTTCTGTTTTAATGAAAAAAAAAAACAATTATTAGTGTTGTATTCTACAGTATCAGAGGTGGAGTACGCCAGAGCCAGATGGTCAGACTCAACCGAGCGGTGTTCATGTCACCGCAAGACTCCCTGCATCTAATACCCAGCAGGCTGTCTAAAGTTGCCTTTCATCTTGTGTGTTGTTAAATTGACTGCTTTTATCTTACCTTTCTGTCCTCTGTGACTGCGCTTTGACGACTTCCCGTGGGGGTCTCATGGGAGTGGGGACTCAGGTGTTGGTCGTTTCTGGTTGGAGGCTGTTGCAGTTTTCTCACGTTATTTGTGTCTTCATTCACACTACCCTGAATAAGCAATCAGCAAAACATGCCGGGCTAATGTGCAATGTATCTATATTACATGAACCTGTTTTTTGCGACCACCACATTATTATTATCATTGTGAATATTTTTCTCTCTGTATGTTTTTACCTTGAATTTGTTCAAATAAAATATTAGTTTTATACTTTTAAAAAAAATGACCTTTTCTGGAATTTCTTGGCACCGCAAAAATCCCTGCAACTCCTCTATCTTGATTTACCTATATCTGGGATGAGGTGCCATATGATTGGGTGTTTCACCATGTCTATTGATTTTTCCTATTTCAACCTCTTGTTTAATCCCGTACAGATCTTGGAAACTTCTAGGAACAGATCTGGTCCCATCTGTATTAATGAAAAAAAAGTATAAAACAATCATTAGTGTTGTATTCTACAGTATCACACTTCATTACAATAAGCAATCAAGACAATACATAGATAGACATACATTTCCAAGTGATCATTCACTATTGTCCTATCTTATGTTGTTAAGTACAAATATTCTAAGCCTGGTCTTTACTAGTAAACTATCTTGTTCAAATGACTTCCATTAAAGCAATGAGGTTTTTTTATCAGTGGGTGTAGCCTTCTACCTTTCCATGCCCAGTAGGCTGGAATGGAGAATTAAAGATTTAAATAATTATAATATCCATGGATACCTTTTTGGGAATTTAAAGGGTGTCGGCCGCAATCAGCCTTTTTTCTTTGTTTCCAATTAATCCTAGAGTTACATAGCAAAAACTAACAATTTCAGCTAGGATCTTATTTCTACAACAACAACATCATAATAAAAAATTTCCTTTGCCTTACAAAACCATCACACTCATTTGAACATCACATTTAACAGTATATTACTAATTTTTTAGATGTTCAGAATTGTTCTGCTTCATAGACAGGCACAATTTTAAGGGGGTTAAAAAGGGTGGAATGTCTGTAAATTGTCTGCCCCTCTCTTACACAAACACACAAAGTTACATAGTCATGAGAAGGAAAGGGGGGATGTCTCCTGACCTCTCTACTCTCTTACACAGAGACACACAAACAATGTGAAGGGAGGGAGTGAGGAATCTGGATATACAAGCAGGTCCTAAATATCTTCTTACAAAGGAAGACTCTCAAACATAAGTAGCAAAAGTTATTTACAACTCAGCCATACTTTACAATCCAGAGACCAATGCTGTTTACAAAAACAAAATCAAACCTGATCATCTGAAGGTATCTCAAATAATCCAGCTAAATATCTGACACATTTCCTATGCTTTCTGAATGTACTGTGGCTTAAAGGAGTGTTCCGGTCGTTTTTTTTTTTTTTTTTAAGTCAGCAGCTACAAACACTGTAGCTGCTGACTTTTAATAAGGACACTTACCTGTCCAGCGATGTCGCCCCCCCCCAAGGCCGATTCGTGCATCGGATTGGCAGCTGGCGCCGCCATCCTAACTAAGGGAAACAGGCAGTGAAGCCTTGCGGCTTCACTGCCAGTTTCCTACTGCGCATGCGCGAGTCGCGCAGTGCTTTGTGAATGGCCCCGTTGTTTGCTTGCACACACACATGTCCCAGAAGGCAACGGGACCTCTCGCCGAAGAGGAGGAAGCGCCGTGAAATAGGAAGAGGCAGATTAGGAAGACTGCCTAGCAACAGGGGTTTCAGGTAAGTTAATTTTTTTTTTTTTCAAAAATTTTTTTTTAATTTTTTAAAGCATTTTAATGCACGTTTTTATTTTAGGGTGGCCCTCCACTTTAAAATACAAGAACAAACCCAGCACAAACAGTCTAGCACAATCCAGCATAATTTTTGTATCCCTTGTTTGCAAAATCGATCCTGCCAACTACGCCACTTGTTTTATCACATCACATGATATTTTAAGTTCTTTTAGGGATTTTATTGGACATTTGCAAGGAGAGATCACACAAATACTTAAAAGTATAACATTTATTAAACGTAATGACAGATACAGATAAAGATGGTGTGGGTAACGCAGCTTTCTTCCTATTGCATATTTCAAATTTCCCACTCAAAAGATACAAGAACTCATTGACCAAACATTTACTTAACGCTGCCAAAGCACTGATACCAATTTACTGGCGTTCCTCTCGAACCTCAACTGTGGGGGAGTGGCTAGATAGAGTTTCCAAAATGTATGCAATGGAGGAGACGTTAGCCCAATCTACTGACAGAATTGATAAGTTCCATAAAACATGGTCCTCATGGGTTGTATGTCCCACTGGGGTGGCAAGATATGTCACATGGTACCCAAAAAAAAACAAGTAAGTCTATGTTCATGGAATGCATGATCTGTTTGTTCTGTAATGTAATAAATGTAGAATGCATAATTAACCTCTTCCTTTCCACTTTTCTATTCTTGTCCACTATTCTTAGGCAAAGTCCTTCAGCGGCAGTGGAAATCCCTCCGTGATCATGTGAGGAGGGACCTCGCGAAAGAGGAAAAATCAGCCGATCCGGAGCCCCAGCGCCCAAAAGGAAGCCACATGTCTGCCACCAAAACCTGGCCTTCATAAGGCAAGCAATGATCAACAGCACCAGAGAGTAAGTTATTGTGTTTTTTTATATAATTAACCCTGTGAATTTAATTAACCCTGTTCATTTCTTTGCAGGCAATATGCATTTTCTATATATAATGTCAACTAACTATTTAATTGCCTGTCTAAGTCTGTCTTTCTGTCTATCTACCTACATGCCTGCCAATTTATATATTTTTTTTCTTTTGCAGGAATCCAGCGTCAGCCAACACGGGGAGGTGCATGGTCGTGGAGGTGTCCCTGGCCCTGGGCATGGGCGTAACCAGCGGCAGAGGATGGGAGAATTTGTTTCTGAGACTGAGAACAGGGTGCTTGCACTGCTGCAGGAAGTGCGGCGGGAGAAGCGCAGCTTTGATGCCTTCCTTGATCCATGCAAGAGCGCCTGCTTCTGCCGGCACATGTACAACTTAATGGAGAATGTGGGTGGAAACCTTGAGATACAATGCTTATATGCATAGGCGCCATCAACATTCCTTCCCCCATCCCCAAGGTGACCAGGCATCCCAGCAAACCTATCACCAGTTGTAATTATTTTCACGGTCAATAAAACATTTTTTGCTTGACAAATTCTGTCTGTTCTAATTTTTTTATAGGATGCACAACATCAGTCATTTGCACTCTGCTTAAGACAAACGCATGCTGAGCCCTAATAGGCCTAGCATGCATTTGTCCCAAGCAGATTGAAAAGAGCACTTTGCACTCTGCTTGAGACAAACACATGCTGAGCCTAGCATGCGTTTGTCCCAAGCAGATTGAATAGAGCACTTTGCACTCTGCTTGAGACAAACGCATGCTGAGCTCTAACAGGCCTAGCATGCGTTTGTCCCAAGCAGATTGAAAAGAGCACTTTGCACTCTGCTTGAGACAAACGCATGCTGAGCACTAATAGGCCTAGCATGTGTTTGCCTCACGCAGAATGTAATGGACTTGAGGAACAAAAGAAGAAACATGGACACAAAGAGAAGTAACATGAATATGACGTGTTTTATTAAAAAGACCAAAATCCAAGCTGATTTAATCAATGTCGACATTGTTTTTTAAATATGATCATCTTGCCTTCACACCTCTCCATCAGGAGATACAAAATATTGGGCAAATTGGTTGTGTATTATCATAACCCGTGCTGTTGACCGAAAGTCTATAAATTGTACACAATGTGTTGGGTTGCTGGGCTCTGGTTCCACATTGCTCCTATCATTGTTCCTCAGAAGATTATGAAGCATGCAGCATGCCAGGACCACTTTGATTGCATTCTCCACATCCAGTTACATGGAGGACAGCAAAACCCTCCATTTGGCCGTCAAGACACCAAACGTACACTCAACCACACACCGTGCACGACTGAGCCTCCAACTGTCTCCTTCTACGAATCCTCTGCAAGATAATAAGCAGGATTGCTTCATCAATCTTTTGCACAACAGGATCCATAATGCAAAAATCCGAGGAAAACGCACGCAAAATTGCAAAAACTCCACAAATACTCAAACTCACACAGACTATCTCTTTCCCCTCTATCCTACCAAAATGGCCCCATAAAATGATATTGAATGTTGTTTATTCATTTTCATTGGCATTGTGGGTAATTTGGGAGTGGAAAATAGCAGAGGAATTTTTTTTTTTTAAATTCGCCTTAGCGTTAATGCTTACAAACGACATTAAATGTGCATTGACGCCAAATCAAAACGCTATTAAAATAGCGTTTTTAACGCTTCTTTTTTCCAGGCGTTGTTACTAACTTTGCAGACCATTTTTTATAACATCTGTGCGTATGAGGCCTAATGCCCTGTACACATGACCGGTTTTGCCGTCAGAATAAACTCTGAAGGTTTTTCCGACGGAGTTCCGACGGAATTCTGCTCAAGCTGTCTTGCATACACACGGTCATACCAAATTCCGACCGTCCAGAACGCGGTGACGTACAACACGTACAACGGGACTAGAAAACGGAAGTTCAATAGCCAGTAGCCAATAGCTTCCATCTCATACTTGCTTCAGAGCATGCATAGTTTTTGGTGCGGCATACACACAAGCGGTTTTTCCGATAGTAATTTGTTCCATCGAAAAAATGTAGAACATGTTCTCTATCTAAGTCCGTCTGAATTTTCAACAGAAAAAGTCCCATGGGGCATACACTTGGTTGGAATATACGAGTATATGAAAAGCTCCCATCGCACTCTTTCTGTTGGAAATTCCGCTCGTGTGTATGCTGCATAAGTGTTTTCTTATGAATTATAATGCCATGGGCTTTGGAAACGTTTTGTCCTAATTTTCCCTGGAAACCCTACATCACACTTTTGTATCCATGTATCCAACATAAGCTTATTCTGTAAACTGTTCATATGATTTCTAATAAACCTTTTGATATTAAAAAAAAGATGGTGTGGGCTCAGTCATCCTGCATTCCTCAAGCTTTAGGTAAAACAATATATATGTCCTTATATGGCTCCTTAACCAAGATTAGGAGGCTTATGCTGTGTACACACTAGCGGAATATCTGACAGAAAGAATTCGATGGGAGCTTTTCATCATATATTCCAACCGTGTGTATGCCCCATCGGACTTTTTCTGTCGAAAATTCAGACGGATTTAGATAGAGAACATGTTCTATATTTTTCCGACGGAACAAATTACTATCGGAAAAAACGCTCGTCTGTATGCTGTTCCGACGCATCAAAAACAACGCATGCTCTGAAGAAAGTATGAGGCGGAAGCAAATGGCTACTGGCTATTGAACTTCCGTTTTCTAGTCCCGTCATAGGTGTTGTACATCACCGCATTCTGGACGGTCGGAATTTGGTGTGAACGTGTGTATGCAAGACAGCTTAAGCGGAATTCCATCAGAACTCTGTCGTAAAAACCTTCAGAGTTTATTCTGACGGCAAAATCGGCCATGTGTACAGGGCATTAGAATTCATTAGTGAGTCACAATATGAACCAACAATAATAGGGAAATATGAAATATGCAATTTCCCAAACAGTTTTCAAAAAATAGAAAATATGAACAGGTGCCTTATCAAAGGCACAACAAAAGAAGAAAATAAAACAGAGTAACAGTAGATGCTATGGGTTAGATGGGAGATTAGTCCATTGGATAGGAGAAGACAAGCACGAGGTCCAGAGAGGGTCTTGCATAGCCGATAACTTTGCCTCTGTAATGTAAGGTTAAGAGCAGTGCTAATGTCTGCTGGACTGTTGGTGGTTGTCGCAAAGCCTGGGTAGGTGGTGGGGATGGAGTACAGGACTCATGGAGAGGTTATTGAATGATTCCCCAGGTGTGAAAGAATTGTATCTCCTTATGAAGAGATGAGATGTAGTGTGAGGTACCATTGCAAATGACCAAGAGGGTGGCCCGATGTTGCCACTTGTAAGGGATTTTGTGGTTTTGTAGTGCTTTTGTGACTGAGTTTAGCTGTCTCTGAAGTTGGAGGGTATGTTTGGATAGATCTGGGAACAGCTGAAGATCCGTATAGGGTGCTGGTAGTGAGTGCAGATATCTGGCTGCAAACAGCAATTGCTCCTTGGTTTGAAATTGTGGACCCTCATTAGCACATCCCTAGGTACTGAATCTTCTAAATGGGAGGCATTAGGGATACGGTCGATTGTTAGATGCATAGGTGAGGCATCTGGAAGGATAGCAGACATCAAGTTGCAGGCGTATGCAGGCAGATTGTCGTGTGGAACAGATTCTGGTACCCCTCTTAGTTTGACATTGTTATGTCCGGACCTGTCTTCCAGGTTAGCAAGTTTAGCCTTGATCCATGCATTATCTGCTTTATTTTCCTCATATGCATCAACAAGATAATTTAGAGTTTCTGTGCATTCTCCCATTTTATTCTCCATGTAATGGACTCTGCCACCCATATTGCTCAGCTCTGAAGAGAATTTGTGAAACAGTGAGGGGGATTCAGTTATCAGAGAAGATTGCAGGGATAAAAGCATCTCTTCATAGTGGAATCAAGCACTGGCTGGCCTGAGGTAGTGAATGCAGTGATAGTTGCAGCAATAGATAGTTGTAATGCTGTGCTTGGCTGTGAGGAGTTAATCTCCTGAGATGTGTCTGCATGTGTTAACGGAGGAGACTCCAGTCTCATGCGGGCTTTTGCTGGGCTGGAGATTCCTGGGCTATGTAGAGGAGAGCTGCCAGGGGATAGCTGTGTAGCAGTTTCCTCTGCCTAGTCAGTGTCATTGTCCAGGAGATCCGTGTAAGGAGCCGTGGTGCAGGAGGAGGAAGCGGCGGTGCCATCTTGTCCCTGGGCCCTTCTAGCTGACGACTGGATGAAGAAAGTCGTCAGCTTCTGAGGCCCGCAATCGTCCTTTCTCATCCTGTACATCGCTGCTGTCGGTCAAGAGGAGTTTGCGGCGGCAGGCAGACTGTACAGCAGGTGCAGGAGAGGCCGGGAGTCGCTCAGGTTGTCTCTCCAGGCTGCTGAGCTTCAGGCCTAAGTGGCCATCTTCTTTGCTGGCAAGCCATGCCCCCAATAACGGCTATGGTTTTGAGCATGGACTGGCGGGATTAGTCAGTGTTAGTATAAAACCCGCCTTGTGCACAAGGGTTTTTTATTACTGATAATAGCAGTTGTGAGTCATCGCTTCTCTTTCACCCAGTTCTCTGCATGCTGATACTAAATCCCTTTGTGAGGAGCCTATGCCCCAGTGTGGTTATCTTCAGTATTACACATTGTAAGTCTGCTTTATTATCCCTGGTTATTAGTCTTTTTTGTATTTAATTGGAATTAGAATACATTGTTCTTTTTTCTCTATATTAAATTAAGTCTGGTCTGTATGTGCCTCCTGTGGTCACAGACAGTCCTTTTTGGTTTGACATAATTTCTGAATAGCTAACACTATATATCCCAGGTATATATGATTAACCTTGGGGTAAGCATGCTGGGTCAACAACATTGAATATTAAAAAAAAATGTAATATTATATTGGCTATGTATGTATATCTTGTCTTAACATGATATAGTGCCATGACCTTTATTGGATAATACAACACCTGAAGAAGCTCACATTAATCCATATTGGTAAATAGTAGAACAAAACACAGACACCATTGAAAAAGTATTTTTATTAACCTCCCCCAAATACAATGTAAAACACAATGTAAATCCAAAGTCAATCTTGTGGCACGGTGATTCAGATCCATCATCAGTCAGGATGAATGATTTCCTGATGACCCATCTACACAATCCCAATGATCCACACCGACAATCCTCCCGGGTTGAATTCACAAGGCAAATAACAACTCCCCAAGCTGTCTGCTGAATGTTAGCAAATGCAGATGCTGACTGACATATTTGACCTAATATGGTTGAGACTGTATTTGGACGATGAGGTCTGCTGGGATGCCCACTGGCTTTTTTACAATTTGTAACAAGTGAATGGATGGCCGGCTGGAAACTATCATTTAGTAGAGGTAGTTTTTCCCCAACTAAATGCATAACTTCCAGCCAGTGCTGGGACAAGGCCATTTGGTGCCCATGGCAAAGTTGGCACACTGCGCCCCCCCCCCGTTTTTATGAGGCAGCAGAAGCCAATCAGCAGGCAGTGCTAGCGCAGGATGTGGACCTCCCAACCCCCCCGCAGTGGAGTCCCGCATAGGTGGGGGTAAGGGCAGGGCGGAGGGAGGAGTCAAGGGCTGCCAATCACAAATGGGCATACTGGGACTGAGCTGTCCTTACTGTTTGTGACATTGATGATCAGGAGGGAGGGAGTGGAATGAATAGGATGGGACAGGGAGTGGATATAAAAGCCAGTCTGTGGCTGAGGGATGCTGGGGGGGTGCTGGCTCTTTCTCGTGTTGGTGGTCGCTGGCTGCAGAAAGAGGTTATGGCATGGTGGTAGCTGTGCCTCTCCCTGCAGCTGGAGCCCTGGTCCCCCCTCCCCCCCGCACTGATTGACAACCCCAGAGCGGGGCAGCCCGGTCCGGACACCTCTTCTTTCCTACCTCCCTTTCAATCAACTCCATACAGTGCCCATGGGGCCTCTTCTGCGGGACCTTCCTCTTCCTGTCCTCTCCACTGCATGCCAGATGCCTGGCATGGGACCACTCTGCTGAGCACTCCAGTGGTGGGGGGGTGACACACAGGGGGGGAGCGCAATCTGTATATTCGTAGTAGCGGGAAACATTTTGTTCCGGCTGCTTGAATCTCCTCCCCTTCTCCTCCCCCTCTCCTACCCCGGACAACACAGCGAGCGCTGGCCCCACCTCCTCCCTAAGACACAGCCACGCTCTGTTCTCTCTCTCCACTGCCTGGCCGTGGAGCACACAGGAAATGTTAAACCACTCCTGGCCGGAGCTAAATGCTGCAGTGGCATTGTTGTCAGCAGAGGCAGCTCTTCACTTCACTGCGCCCCCCCCACCCCCAATAAGATGTACCACCCAGGGCATCCGCCTCTTCCGCCCCCCCCTTGTACTGGCTCTGCTTCCAGCTGAAGGTAGTTTGGTAAGCAGGCAAACTGGCCAGATCTGGCTATTTAGTTCACCCATTTGTTGAACTGTAAAAAGGGCAGGTTCAGGTCAAACTCATGGTCAACCCAAACCAGAAGCTAATCCTTGTTTCTGACTTAGTCACTGGATCTTTAAAGTATACCTATCATGAAAGATTTCTAATGCTGACCTCCTTCTGAAAATACCAGTTTCTTATTGATTATATTGACACCCTGGTTTCAAAAATACTCATGGGCACTTAGGTACTTACAAATACTTGAAGCAGCCTCCTAAACCCACATTTCAGGGCAGATGTCCGGGTTTTTCTGGAAGCCAAAGCACTGGCACGTCTGGGTAGCACCAGCACTTGGCCTTAAGCCCTAAACACATATACCCATTGACCCATTATTATCATGGACAGTCTCAATGGCCAATACATTGGCAGAAGGCAGGAAGAGATGGACAAGCTTTGGCACTACCAGAAATGCCATTTTTTTACCTTTAACAGCTGCCTGGCATTCTGTCATAACAGGAAGGTTTGGGAGGCTGCTGAAGGTATATATTTCTTTCCACCATAAAAGAGTGCCATCAATGCCTTCCAATGCACTGTTTTTTAATAAGTATATAGCTTACAAAAAATCTGAAAAAAAATCAAATGTTCTTATCTGAATAGTGGTGCCTGAGCAGTGACTCAAAGTATTGAAGCAAGAGGCTTAGCATGACAGCCAGGCAACTAGCATTTTCAGAGGGAGAGCTCAGCAGTCCATATTTCTCTAAGACAGGGCATTAGAAAACCTAGCCAGTTGCAAATGCAACTAGATTTTTTTTTTTTTTTTTTTTTATGGAGTGTCTTAAAGGTTTACTTTACACCTTAAAAAAACATACTTTTTACACAGTCTTCTGCATATATTAAATACAGTATTGTGAGTAGTAAAGATTTATTTTTTGATAAATAAATAAGCACATGCCAAAATTCATCCCTGGGCCTAGGTTCACACTACTGTCATGTGATGTACTGCAAATTTGATCCATTTTTTTGTCGTGTGAGGTGTAAATTTGCCTTGCGCTTTCAGGTGGACAGGTGCGAATTTACCGCAAATTTCAGGAGGCAGACAGTGAACAGTATGCAGAGATGTGAACTGTGTGCTGCGAGTTTACTGCAAGTTCAATTGAAGCCTATGAAGATAAAATTTGCACTGAACCATAGGAATTCACATCACACCCACAGTCAGCACGCACAGGATGCTTTTTTTTCTCACACCAAATTTGCAACGCATAGATGTGAACCAAAGCCATGGAATACTATGCTTTTTACATGACCTACAAATTTGTGTGTTCCTAAATACATGAAACCTGCTGTAAATTCACATCGATGTGAACCCAGGCTGAAGTAGCATATGTGGAGAGAATATTAAAAAGTTCATAGACAGCTAAATGAAATGTGTTAAAACTCAGGGGATACAATGATATAATGCATGCAATAGCAAATGGGAGGCTCCTTTAATTTGTATACATTTCCCCTTGCCTTGGGCAGCCAACACATCTTTAATTTTTTGTCTGTGGGTGATTTTAGCATTTTTATTTATACTCCCTTCTACAAATAAAGCAGTAGCATGATTTTCAGGTGCAAGAAGGGCTCCTGGCAGACTTGCAAGTCACAGTATCTATGATACCTTCAGTCAGATCTGGAAAAAACAAATGAAGCAGAGAAAGCTTAATCAGGTCAGTAAAATAGGTCAGCCACACTACTGGAAATTCCGTGTTCTTCACATTATCTTATGTCACATAGCACTGCAATTATCACTACATACATAACACCAACATAATATATTATCAGCACTGTAACTTTTAAATAAGATATTATATCTAATGATTGTTGCAGAAAAAATGGTCAGGGCTCAAGTCACATGTTAAATTAATCTTGTCTGGGACAGGTAGAAACTTCAGCAATTAGATACCATTTGCTGCTGATTTTTCTCTAAATTAACCATTTGCATAGTTATATAAGCAATATATACTATGCGTATATCTATCTACACTATATGGCCAAAACTTTGTGGACACTTGGCCATTACACCTATGATGTTTTTTTTTTTTAACATCCCATTTCCAACCTATGGGCATTACTATGATGTGTCTCCCCTTTCTGGCTGTACCAACCTCTACTCTTCTGGAAAGGCTTTCCATAACATTTTGGAGTGTCTGTATGAATATTTGCCCATTCTGCTAAGAGAGCATGTGAAAGGTCAGAGATTAATGCTGGACCAGAAGACCTGGCTTACAATCAAGCTTATAGTAAGGGCCTTCCCCAAATTGTTGATACAAGTTTGGAAATGCACAATTCTATAAAATGTTCTTGTGTGCTGTAAAATTACTGCAGCTTGTCTCCTAGTAAGTAGTCAAAATACAGCAATCTAGAGCACTCAATGAATATCACTCTTCTTTGTATATACATAGAGAAGATTAAAGGGATTTTAACGGTGCAGGTAGGCTGTACATACGGAAAAGCTATATAACTTTTCTCTTTTAAAAGCAGTTTATTGTTTACAATCAATTAAAAGGAAACATATATGTTGTATAAGGTAACAGACATTTTTCTTTTTACAGCAATATAAAAACAAGGTGGTCAAATAGGGTAGAAAAGTGTGTATTATATATTAACAGATGGTAATTATTGCATACTAGCCCGACATGTTTCGCATTGTCGCTTTTTCAAGGGATATGCAACTGGTAAGTGAATCATCCAACACTTTTAGTGATTCTGAGAAAATAGAGAAAAAAAGGGATTTTTATATACAAACAAGGGTGGTGTTCAAAGTTAATACAGCATTGAATACAAGGAAAACACGTGCTGTCACTCTGAGATGTCCATAGTGGCTTACCCCTAAATTGACCCCACAAGGCCTCGTCAGAACCGGCATATGCAGACCCAACCAAGCGGGGTGGCTGGGAGGCTGAAGTGCAACCACAGGGAGCAGAAAGATGAAGCTGTTGTATGGATAATCAATATTTAGTATCAACGAGATTGTATGCAAAGAGTTAAAAGGTTAAAAAACCAAAGAATTAACACTTACGCAGGTAGTTAATTAAGGCTATAACCAAGGATGCAGGTGATCATCGGTATCAGTAAGATAATGGTTACAAGGGATATTTAGATGGTAAACAAATGAAGCTGAAAAGTTAAATAGAAAAAAAACAAAAATATTTTACTAAATAAGGGAATGCTGAACTAAATAATTTAGACTGATTAAAATGTCTGTAAATGAATAATGGAGATTTACACATGTATAATGGTAGTATATTTAAACTCCAATAGCAAGGATGTAATGTCTCAAAATCTTCCTACTATATCAGCAATGTATGCGTGTATAATCAAGAATCTATAGGGGTTCAATAAATAAATAAGGGATAGATAGTAGACATGTAAATATAGAGCAGAGTGTGGTGTACTCACCAGTCACTCACACTGCTGGGGTCTTGGCTTACATCTTCCGGCGCTGGCAGAGATGTCTGTCAGATGTGCCGGTTAAAATACTACTCCACATCGAGCCGGCGTGTGACGTCGCCGGCTCGATGCAGACGTGATGGCGCCAGTGCGCATGCCCGGGGGACCAAAACCCCATCCAAAGTCCATTTCCCATGAGGCGCAGCAACAGCAGAGGGAGCCGACATGCGCAGTGCATTGCACGGCGGCTCCTCCCGTGTGTAAGCCGCGTCATGGGACGAGGGGGCGGGGGAAAGGGCACCGTCAGTGCCTTACGATGGAACTGGGCCATCGGGGAGGCACGGCGCGGAATGGGCACATCTCAGGGATGTGCCCTGGGCGTCCGTGTGGATGCGGCAACCCCTCCTTAGTCCCGGCATGGATTGGGCCGGAAGCGGTCTGACAAGGATGGGCCAAAGGAGTAGCTGATCGAGCAAGAAGGGACCACAGACCTCCCAATTTCGATCGACAAATCAGAGGGCCAGCACGTTTACATAGGAAAAATAATATATGCAGTTACAACAAAAACAGAATTACATGTATAAAACAAAGGTTACACATAGCTGTACATTGATCAGGCATTAAAAAGCATGTGTAGCAAATACATACATTTGTCATGGAAACAGGTCATTTAATATAAAAATGACAGAAAGGGGGATGAGAAGGGGATTGGAAGGGGAAATGGGTGGACAGGAAAGTAAGGTGTCTGGTGGACAGTGACACCTTGGGATCAGGTATGGGCAGTTGCACATTTAGAGGAAGGGCCTGTAACTCAGGCTTTCGTTCAGGCCTGGGAAGTGAGTGGCTTTTAGGGTGTAGATCCAGCGGGCTTCAAGCTGGAGCAGTGTCCGGTCGACACTGCCCCCTCTTTCGTCCAGCGGGACATGCTCCAAAGCTCGGAACTTGATGGTTCTGGGGTTAAAATTGTGGTACAGACCCACATGCCTAGCAATAGCTGTATCCATTTGTTTTTTAAGGATGGGTTTTATGTGGTCTCTAATTCGTTTGAAGAATGGTTGTTTAGTTTTACCGACATAAAAGCCGCCACAAATGCATTGAGCTAAATAAATTATACCCGGAGTCTGGCAAGTCGCATTGAATTTGATTGAGTACCACTGTCCGTTGGGAAGTAGGAAGCGTGATGTATTTTCTACATACCGGCAGATGTCACATCTGCCGCATGGAGAGATGCCTATATGGGGGGGCTTTTTGTTGGCAAACGCATCTTGGAAATGACTGTGGACTAGGCGGTCCCTCAATGAGGGAACCCGTCTAAAGGTTATCTCAGGGGATGAGTTAATGTATTTGCTGACTACTGAATCAGCTGATAGAAGGGGCCAAAATTTAGTTAAAATACTTCTGATTTCACTGTGTTGGCTGGAGTAGCGAGTGATCAGTCTAACAGTGTCAGATTTTTTAGGGGTTTTGTT